>NC_133660.1:30737178-31037178 GCF_037893015.1 Macrotis lagotis
GAGGTAGGTATCTAGTGTTATGGGTCAAAAAGTATGCCTATATCTCTGGGACAATGAATATGATCATTTTATACATTTTATCATAATTCTGAGTTTCTTTACAGACTTCTCTCACTAATGCACAGCTCCATCAACAGCAAAATAATATCATCCTGTCTTCTCATAGTCCCTCCAATACAACTATTCTGTCTTTTGTTATATTTGAAAATTTGTTGGATATGAGGTGAAAGTTCAAAATTATTTTGGTTTATATTTCACTTAGTATTAGTGATTTAGAGCAATCTTTCATTTGGGTGATGAAAATTTGCAATTTTTCTTTTGAACAAAGTTGTCCATGTCCTTTGACCACTTTATCCAAGGAGGAAAGGTTCTTCATTCTATATATTTGCATTTTATCTCAGGGTATCTAGGAGGCACAGTGACCAGAGCACCATTCTAGGAATCAGGAGGACCAGAGTTCAAATTAGGCATCAAACACTTACTAGCTGAGAGAACTTGGGCAACTCACTTAACCCTTATTGTCTTTCATCCATTGTCATCCTGGTCCATATCTGACTACTGGACTCAAATGTCTCTGGAGGACAAGGTGGGGTTAGTGACTTAGCACAATCCCCCACCTCATTGAAATCCAATTCATGTGCATGTCACAGCATTGCCTCCCTGTTGCCATGCTCTTTTTCTAGAACAAAGGATAATTATCATCATTATATTCCTAAATATCTTAAATATAAATCCCTTATCAGAGAGTCTTGATGAGTTTTTTTTTCTAATTGCCCTGTTTTCTTTCACTAATCTAGTAGCATTATTTTTTATTCTGGCAAAAACATTTAAATTTCATGTATCTGACATTATTTATTTATATTTTGTGATGATCTCTATCTCTTATTTGATTACAAATTCCTAGCATGGGCCTCATCCATTTTTAAAGTCTTTTGAGGGGTATTATATGAATTTTTATGTATTTAAATGGAGGGTTCATTTGGAACCAAATGCTATATATAAAATATAAAATATTGGTCTAAATTTATTTTTTGCCAAACATCTTTTCAGTATTTCTCTTGTCTAATGGGTTTCTATAGCACAGAGCATTAGATTGTTGAGTTAAAATGTTTCTAATTCTTATTTTTCTTCTAAGTTCCATTTAAGATCTACTTTTTTTCTTTTTTAAAAAGGATCAAATGGATTTGTTGGTTATTGATTTATAATATAACAAAGTCTGGAAGTGCTAACCTCTCTTCATAACTATTTTTTAAATGATTTCCCATGAGATTCTAGATTTTTAACTCATCCACAATATATACAAAATTTTGCCTAACTCCCAATTATCAACTCCATTAATAAAGTCCTCAATTCTGTAGAGATAATCTTATAGTAAATAAATATACATATATATACAACAAATGCAAACACATATAAATGCAAATTATATATATGTATATATATGTATATGTGCCACTATACATATGGGAAAGTAGGTATGGAAGCCATGGTTGTTGAAGTTCTCTCAGTCACCTTTTTACAGTTTTAATCAATTTAGAGATTTTTTTTATTCCTTTTGAATCTCCCTTTCTTTGAGATACCTAGTGAAGCAATTCATCAGTACCGCCCCCCATAATGGTGCCTCAAGTCCATATGGATCTTTACTATGCACATTTGATCTAATCCAGCTGCATTTCCCTTCTCTGTTTTCTTTAATGTCAATTCTACCTCCCATATAAGCACATCTGAAGTTGATATAAAAGTCAAAGTGCTGTGGCGCTACTATCCCTTATGGTAAAAACAATTCATCGTAAAAATCCTTGCAGAACTTTTCCAGTTGAAGATGAATTAATTAGCCATGGATGGTGAAGCCACACTGATATTCTTTATTGTGGA
This sequence comes from Macrotis lagotis, assembly GCF_037893015.1. Taxonomy (NCBI): domain Eukaryota; kingdom Metazoa; phylum Chordata; class Mammalia; order Peramelemorphia; family Peramelidae; genus Macrotis; species Macrotis lagotis. Next base: position 30,739,054 of record NC_133660.1, read on the forward strand.
TGACATTATGCTTATTTCATCTGGTTTAGGAAATTTGTAAAGACTCCTAGAATAGATCCATAATTTAAAAAGGAATTCTGCCTGACCCTCCCCATACAAAAGAAAAAAACTGTCTATTACCCAAATTATGATTTGCTCAATAACATGACAAATTCTAGAACTTGTTCATCAATCTGTATATTTGGGAGGAGATGAGGAATGTTAATAAAAAATATGATCCAGCATTAAATAGGAGGTGAGTGGACCAAATTGACTTCAGAAAATTGCATAATGTCTTTAAAGACTCCAAACTTCTTTCCAAAACAGAAGCACATTTTTTCCAGATTTTATAACTGAATATTTATTTAGAGTATCAAAAAAGAGTACATTTCAAAAAAAAATTAATACAATGTGTGTTGATCTCTATTTACTTGACATGCATTAATATATATTTTTGACTGATAACATTCATAGCCTAAGTTTATCATGAAGGGGTTTCTGAGGTTTCTTGGAGGCAACCTAAAATGTCAGTAAGGTATTTATTCATAATGCAATGTATTTTGTGGTTGTAAAATCTTTTGGGGATTTCACACTTGTCGACTACACTTATCAACAAATTCATAAAAAAGAAGCACATTTTTTTAAATAAATATTCTACTTAAGTTTCTATATGCCACTATGACCTAGAACATGATAGTCTCCAAAAACTTGAAAATGAATATCACAGATTATAATACAGACATGTTGTCTGTGAAGATACTTTAACAGAGGAGAGTAAAAAACAAACTATTCTGAAGCATAAAAGATGTCAAAAGGAAAATGCACAAAAAAGAAAATAAGATGGGCCAACCATACAAGGAACCAACCAACAAGGAATGTCAGGTAGACAGTCTTAAAGTTTCACTGATATCCTTGCATATAAGGAAAACTGATGAAGGTTCCAATTATGTTAGCTGAATCTCCTATGATGAAGCTATCACAGGTATGAATGGGCTAGGACCTAATAATTGAAAGAACATATAAGTTTAAAATATTATAGATTTTTAGTATTAAAGAAATGTCTAGCTCTACAAAAGACTATTCTTTGATATAGGATTAATCAGATCATGAAAGGAACATCAAATTACCAGATCTCTAAATAAAATGAAAAAGTTCAATAAGGAAATTGAAGGAATAATATATGAAATAATATAATAATATATGAAGGAATAATATATGATATGATGAACAGGGGCATAACCATCAGAGGTACAGAAGATAGAGAAAAGAAGGGAAGATTTTCTAGAGGACCTGAATTGCCATTCTCTAAGGAGTTGGACAGATTGGTTTGGGTGAAGTGCCACATGGGGTCCTGTGGTGAGCCTCTCTTTATACTGGGCAGGTAAGTGAAGTTCCCCAGCCTGGATGAAGACTGGTAGTGAAGGCAAACCTGGTAACATTTCACTTAATTATGTCTTCAGTAGACTTGGGGTTTTTTTTTGTTTGTTTGTTTTTGTTTTTGCTTTGACCACTTCTTAGAAGATTAGGCACCAAGGGAACTACTTTTATCACTCTCTAGGTATTTCTTCTATCTTCATATTTAGGCAGCTTCTCCTTAATAGTTTTATACAGCACTGTCTGTAAGGTGAATTATATGGAATCAATTTCTATTAAATTAAATGACACATCAGTGAAGAGCAATAAATATTCTAATTTTTCAGAATCAAACATTTCTTTTAAAAGAATTTTATAATTTTATAAAAAAGTATTTTACAATTTTATCTATTTGTCTTGAATATATCATGGTAGATTGAATCCTATTTATTTAATATATTTCATAATCATTTTATTGGGATTTCTCTTTCAACTATTTCCTGCTGGATTTTGTTGTTATGTCAAAATAATGATTTTTTTTAAATGTATGCATTTTTCTTAATACAATTTTACTGAAGCTGCTTTTTGTCCCTGGTACTTTCCTTGCTTATTTTCTGGGACTTCCTAGGCAAGATAGTATCTCATTAGCAAAAAGAGCTAATTTTGCCTCATTTTTTTCCCTCATGATTATGTTAAGTACTTTATTCTTTCATTTTATTACTGACAATTCAAGAATTATGGTGAAAGTGAGGAAAAATGATAGCTTTGTTTTACTCCCATATTTACTGAGAAAGCTTCTAATATTTCCCCATTGCAAATAATGCCTAACTTTTGTATTTTGTCTTCCTATTCTTATTCTTCTTATTATTATTATTACATTAAAATAGGCCTTCTAAATATTTACTTCATAGGGTTTTTAGTATAAATTATTGTTGTGTTTTGCCAAAGAAATATTCTGCATTTATCAATAAAATTATGTGGTTTCAATTATTTCTAATTTCATATGATCAATTATGTTAATAACTTTCCTAATTTTGAAACATCCATATATCCATTATAAAATTATATTTCTACATTGTTCATTCTCTATATCTGTATGTGTAGATATGTATATATTTTTATTTATATATATTCATACATTTATGTAACATTCATTTATAATTATACATGGAGACAAATTGCTCTAATCATTTTATTAGAATTTTATCTGAAGCTTTTGTAGTAATATACATCTCTGATATTGTTCTACAGTTCTATTCTCAACTTCATATCACCTTGATTTAAGTATTAAGAACATATTGCGTACATAAAAGAGTCCACGAGAGTGTTTTCTTTATCAAATTTCGAGAATTTGAGATCAAAATTAGCCTTATTTGCTACATGCATATTTATGTATGGATAGGCCACACAAATATACATTTATACATAATACATTCATATCTTACACAATTTCTGTGTGTAAATTCACAAATATGTGCATATAGTCTTAGTAGATCCAACACATTATAAAAGTCTGCTAATATATGCTATACTCCCACCTGCTCTTCCTTGAGACCAAATTTGACCATTATGATTTCACAGAATTCATTTGCAATTTTATTTTTATTTTTAATGCAAGTTTATTGTGTCTTGAATAGATAATAGCTAGATACACAAATATATAAATGCACACAAACACGTATGTGTACATGACTGCATTTGTGACATTTTCCAAATTTACTTTATTTTATCCATGCCTCTCTGCATTCATATAGTCATCATTTCTTAAAGGATGGTAACATTCTAGAATACATATGACACAATCTTCTTTGTTAAGATAAAAATTACTATTATAAATATTTTCTTTTGGGAGCCTAGCTAATATCCTGGACCAAAAGGAACTTCGTAAGAAGGAGGTAAGATTTGAGCAGTACTGGCCCAAGTAAGCTATTCAAGCCCTCTCCCTTGGTCAGTCTTTTACTTATACAAAGTCATATCCTGTGTTCTGTTCTGCCTGGAACATGTTTTCTGCCTGTATGCACTTCCCTCCTCATTGCTACTTCTTTCCTAGGTGGGCAGAATCAGTCATACTTCATGCTGGGTAAGGAGGAGTGCAGGATGAATCAGATTTGGGTGTGACAGGAACAGTTGACTCTTGAAGACAAAGCCTATGGAGATTTCTTGACCTGCCTCCACCTGGTCCAAGCAGTGGATTGTAGAGCAGTGACACCAAGTGGGAGCTCTAAATATATCAGTGGACTGCTGATGTTTTTACCACATTCAATATTCCTATCTTCTGATTTGGCATATTTAGCTTTAATCACTCCATATCTGGAGCAAAATGTATTTTTCCAAAGTTTTTGATATGAAGAGATTTGAGAAATACATCCAATCTGCCATTTTGTCAATCTGATGCTTTGTTTATTTTTATATCAAACATATTCCTTCTGTGATTTGGATTTCACAAATAATTGCAAGAATATATTAAAGCCAATAGAGGGACACTGAGGCATTCAAATTTTATTACTTTACCAAATTGAACTGATTTTCTCCTGAGGACGATGTAATGCCTGTTTCTAATATTTCTACTCTTGTTACTGGCCAAAGTCTCAAGAGAAGAGAATTTCTCAGTTTTAGTCATTGAAGACAAAACAAAACAACCCTTACTTTGCTAGCCTTTTATTTTTGGCTTTTAGGAAGATTCCATTTGACTTTGTTTGGGCAACTGAATGAACATTTGTATATTTGAAAGGGTTATTTGATTAAATCCATTTTCCATCTGCCTCACAGATCCATGTACAGTTTCGTTTTAGTGGCTGACTGATTTGGGTATCCTGTTACTGATTGGCAATGCAGTCCCATGTCTGCAATTTCTCATTAGCAGATTCTTTGACTTAGGGCATACCCCCCCCTTCAAGAAAGACAGACAAACAACACCCACCCCCTGAACATCCTAAGCTATACTATCCAGTTTGTCAAGTGAGAATTCTTAATGGTCACCACACTCCTAACTCATTGGAAGCACTTGCTATTTTTCATCATTCACCCAAAGGACTACAAGAAAGGTTCCTTTACATCAACAGCTGTGACCTGCCCACCCAGCAGAACTGGTTATTTAGTGAAGAATCTGTGAGTTCCTTGACATGGCCACTTCTCCCATTGATTCCTTTGGCAATGACTCAATACTCTTTCATCTCCTTTACAACGGGCTTTTGCCCATCTGCCTTACCACTAAATTCTTCTATATGTGTTATCACCCTCTATTAGAATGCAGACTCACTGAAAGCAGGGACCGGCCTGCTTTTCAATTTGTTTTCCCAGCATTTCACACAGCATCTCGCTTATGATGAGCATCTAATGTTTCTTCATTCAGTCCAAAAAAGATCAGTTTGGATGAATGTAAGCTAAGGTCCATTCTGGCTCTAAGTCCTATGATGCGACTAATGATTACCATGAAAATAACATTTATGTGATATATATGTGAGAGAAATTGGGATTGTAACTATTAGAAATGTCTACAAAGGAAATTCTCTTCACCTCTATAGATAGCTGATTCAGTAGAAGAGTCCTAGGCCTTGAGACCCATGGATTTTTCATGACAGCGTTTAGAGGACAAATTTGAACCCAAATATTTCTGATTCCAATTCCAACACCCTATGTACTTGGTTAATCTGCCTCTACTGCTGGCATTTTTTAAAATACACTTTGTATAGGTTTTCAAAGGTCCCTGCATTCATTATCACCCCCAACACTAGCAACAATTCAATGAGAGAGTGTAATTAAAACAACAGGTATTATTACCCTGAATTTTTCAAATGAGGAAACTGAGGAAGATTCTCTGAATCCATGACCTTTTAGGTCTGATGTCATGGTCAACCGATCATTTTTTCAATGATTGGGGAGAGAGAGAGAGACTTACTGCCTAAGCTTGACTGTTTTTCCTCAGACAGAAAGTGAACTGGAAAAACTACAACTGAACCCAGAAGGAGCATATTAATGTCGAAAGCAATTCTGATAACAGGGACTCCAACACCTCAGTCATCAAATTCACACCTAATTTCACTGTAAAATTAAGCTGAGAGAATTTCTGGGGAGTTGCTCCTTTCCCAGAAGAGTCAGACCTTTGTAGGCCTTGAGGCAATATTGGACAAGTGCCAAAGGGCCAGAAGCGACACTTCATCAGCCAGCCAGCCTCAGGAGCATAATTTTCCTGCAAAAGTCAATACAGACAGGCACATGTTTGCTTGTCCTTACAGTCTCCCTGATGAATGGCTTCCAATGGCTTGGTATTTCAGCATGAAATCGCTAATACTAGCTGTTGATAAGTTCTTTCCTCACTTTATGGTCCTATGGAAGGCCAACGTCAGGTGAGGTTTTATCATCCTACCCACAACATCTATCAACTCCATGTGGTACATCCTCCTTATTCACCAGGATTTATCCCTGTAAAAGAGGTGAAGTAACCTCTTGATTTTCTGGAAAAAAATGATTTTTTTAAAACTTGCCTAGATTTAACATAATTTCATTTTTTTAAAGGACTGGTTTTAACCTTGACATTATCTAAATCGGACAGCAGCTAGAGAGGTAGCCTTAGAACCAAAAAAAGCTTGGCTGCTTCACGTTCCATTCTTCAACATATTGGCTATATGACCCTAGACAAGTCCATTAACCTCTCAACCTCCCAGCAAATTTCTAAGACTTTAAGTTATAGATAAGTTTCTGACTTGCATTGGAAGAGGGAGTTTTCTTGGCTGGAAACAGCTTCAGGCTAACTCTACTGAGAAACAAGTGAAAACACTGCACATGAATGAATGAGTGAGTGAAAAAGTGGTTCATTTCATAATTATTGTGTTCTCAACACTATATTAAATGATGAGGATACAAATAGAAAAGTAAGACAGTCCCTACTTTCAAATAACCCACATTCTAGTAAGGGCAACATATATGGAAGAGTTTAGCTGTAACTCAAATGGAGGGTCTCAAGGTCTTCAAGAGCAAAACAGATGCTTCTGGCTCTTCTTTAATATTATTTCCACTGATAAAACCATATAAGCTTCTAATGTTGAACCAACAATGAGGTCAAGGACTTCGGTGGTGAGACTTTTTTTGGTTCTCAGTCTTCAGTAGCTATGACTGCAATCTCTATAGGAGCAGTGACCAGGTTGCAACTCCACAGGCACTACTTCCTAGGATGACAATTGTGAGTACTGGACTGGAAACATTGCTATTTCCAAAGTTCTTGAGTTCAGGGGCCTAGGCTGTCCTTAGTAAGGGCTGAGTGGAAATGATGGTCAAGGGGATGATGGTTGTTTCCAATAGTTAACAGTTTCTGATATTGAATCATTTGATTTTGCCAAGGACTTTGATAGCAAGAACTTTCTTTTACTGGACATATACACTAGTGTGGTGGTGGTGGGAGTGGTGGTGGGAGTGTGTGTGTGTGTGTGTGTGTGTGTGTGTGTGTGTGTGTGTGTGTGTGTGTGTGTGTTTGGTCTGTGGAATCTGAGCAGCCAGAGTTAGATATATCTGAACTTTGACCCCAACATAGTGATCTAATTTTGGTCTTCTCAGGAATGAAAGCCAACATATCCAAAGGGCTGTAGAACTATACACATCCTTTGATCCAGCAATACCAAGCCTATATTTTAAAGAGATTCAAAAAGGGGTAGTGGCAAAGAAATGAAAGTCAAGGAAATGCCCATCATTTGGGAATGACTGAACAAATTGTGGCATATGACTGTGAAGTGCCATAAAAATGTGCCATTGAAGGGGTGACTAGGTAGTGCAGTGGATAGAGCACCGGCCCTGGAGTCAGGAGTAACTGAGTTCAAATCCGGCCTCAGACACTTAGTAATTACCTAGCTGTGTGGCCTTGGGCAAGCCACTTAACCCCATTTGCCTTGCAAAAAAAAAACCCTAAAAATGTGCCATTGAGCCAGAAAAATGGATGATTTCAGAAAAACCTGGACTTACATGAATTGAGACTGAGTTAAGTGAGCAGAACTAGGAGAACATTGTACACACAATGTTGATCAACTATGATAGACTTAGCTCTTCTCAGTAATACAATGAAGCAAGACAACCCCAATGGACTCGTGTTGGAACATATTATCCACCACCAGAAAAAGAACTTACAAGAAATGGTTAATATGAAATTTTTTATATGATTACATATGTATAATTATAGCAGATTGCTTTCCATCTCAATGAAAGAATGGGGGAGGGGGCAGATGGAATTTGGAATGTCAAACTTTAAAAAGTTACTTTAACATATAATTGAAGGAAAGAAATTTTTTTTAAATGAATAATAATCAACTACATATACACAAAGGTATCTCAAAAATCTTAAGGAAGTTTTAAGCTTTTAAAGTTGAATAAAACCGTAAGTCCAGAGAAAACTGAAGATGGAACATGGTACCCACCTCCTATATAATGAAACCTATTTTTGGACATGGCAACTGTAGGGGGTTTAATTTCGTTGGCCTATGCATTTTGTTATGATTTTTTTTTTTAACTTCTCATTTGCTAAAGGTGGGAACTCATTAGGAGGGAGAGATAACAAATGATTGTTTAGAGGGTGTGCAGATTACACATATGCTGATGTATCTGTCTGAATGCAATTGGTAATGACGGGACAACAGTTGTTGTCAAAAAGATCTGGGAGTTTTAAGGGATTGAATATGAGTAAGCAACATAAGCTCATTCAACTTCAAGTTGCATTAAGAATGACCTAGAGTAGGGGTGGCTAGGTGGTGCAGTGGATAGAGCACCGGCCCTGGAGTCAGGAGTACCTGGGTTCAAATCCAGTCTCAGACACTTAATAATTACCTAGCTGTGTGGCCTTGGGCAAGACACTTAACCCCGTTGCCTTGCAAAAAAAAAAATGACTTAGAGTCCTGAGAAAAGGAGGTCATAATCCCTCTACTATCTCTGATCAGGGAATATATGGAGTAGTAAGTGCACTGTTTAATTCTTGTTATCACAGATAAGAAGGACATTGATTAATTTGAATTTTTTCTAGAGGAAGTCAATGAGAATGATACAGAGCTTTGAGAACAAAACAAAGGAAAAGTTGAAGGAACTGGGAGAAGACTGGGGGAAACATTGACTATGTTCAAGTATTTGAAAGGCTATTATATGGAGGGCATAAGGATTTCAATAGCCTCACCTGAGTCACTTCATCAAAATAAGACCATTGGCAAGAACTCCTCTTCTCTGGGGAAGTTTGAATATCAAGTAACTATTCATTTCTCCAGCATCCCCCCCCCCCGCCCCAATCATAACTCATCCATCACCAATTTCCAGGTCCAAGTTCTCTGATCCCTTCCCCTAAGTTCAGACGGGGACCATTTAAACACCCACCAGACTTTGTTGCTTTTGAAGGAAGATTTGTCCCAAAGGTCTCCTGCAAACCTGACCTGTATCCATCACCCTTGGTCATCCTTCTTTCTTATATATTCCCTTAATAAAGCTGACCTGCTTCATCCATCTTCTGTGCTCATTATTTCCTTGTACTAAACTTTGGTATCCTGAGAGACACAAAACTTCAATAAGATATGGAGAGATATGATCGGTTCTTTTTGAAGAAGCAGAAACACTAAATGAAAGTTTCATTCAGGTCAGAGAAAAAACCCTTACTAACTAGAACTGTTCAGGAGTGGAGGAAGTAGAAATCTTAACAATGGATGAGCATTCATCAATGAAAATTGCAGTTGGTTGGGGCGGCTAGGTGGCGTAGTGGATAGAGCACCGACCCTGGAGTCAGGAGTACCTGGGTTCAGATCTGGCCTCAGACACTTAAAAATTCCCTAGCTGTGTGGCCTTGGGCAAGTCATTTAACCCCGTTTGCCTTACAAAAAAAAAAATTTAAATTGCAGTTGGTTTCCTTTTGGGGGTATGTGTTAAATTAGACAGTTGGTGAGATCTCTTCCAAATATCAAAGTATGATTCTAAAATTCTGACTCCAAATCTAGGGCTTCTCCTTCCTGTACCTCCACATAAAAATTGATTCATATTCATTTAAATTGAAATTTCTCATTCAATAGTTATGTTCAGCATTCCTACAAGAATATTAAATCACAACATGAGGACTTTTCCAGGTTGGGTTTCCTTCATGCTCTTTATACTCCCTCCTAGGCTTCTTCCATTTTTGTTAATTAAAATTTGATCCATTTAATTTATTTATACAACCTGGTCCACAAATTTTCTTCCATCAGAAAGGAGAAAAAAATAAAAAATAAAACCAGAGTTTCTGAAACCTGAAAACATAAATCCATCTGAATACGAATGGAAAATGATCCAATAAAATTTTAGGGGGGAAGTTCAGTATGGCTTAAGGATCACATTTTCTTAGCTATATATTTTTTATTCCTTTCTTTTGAATATCTTTATTTTTTCCAATTACATGCAAAATAGTTTTCAATAGTCATCCTTTTCCAAACTTTTAAGTTTCACATTTTTCCACCACTCTCTTTTTCCTGCCCTCTACTCATGTCAGCAAACAATTTGATATAGGTTGTACATGAACAATCATTTTAACATATTTTCTTATTATTCATGGTGTGAAAGAAGAAATAGAACTAAAGGGGAAAACTATGAAAAAGAGAGATAAAACAAAAAAGAAGTTTTAAAAAGTTAACATAGTATGCTTTGTTTTGCATTCAGAATCCATTGTGTCTTCTCTGGATGTGGATGGTGTTCTCCTTAATAGGTCTTTCAAGATTATCCTTGATTACTTAACTGAGAGAAAGTGTTTTCATCATAGTAGATCATCTCACAATATGCTATTAATGTGTATAATGTTCTCCTGATTCTTCTCACTTTACTCAACATCAGTTCATGAAAATCTTTCCAGGCTTTTCTGAAGTCAGGCTACTTATGATTTCTTATAGAATAGTACTCCACAACATTCATATGTCATAGCTTGCTCAGTCATTCCCCAATTGATGGAGATTATAAGGAGCATTTCCTTTTTTTCTAGGAAAATATTATTCTTTAGTCTCTTAGCAAATGATTATCTGAATACTCAAGCAAATGAAAAGTGAAAAGACAAGTTCAATACAAACTAAGTACAAGTTTACAAAGTCTATAAGGAGTATTTTACAAAATTTCACAGATAGTTATTAGTCAACCTTAGTTTTACAATGTCTTTTTCCTTTCTTATCCCTTTTAATTAGATCTGTTTTTGCTTTTACTTTGAGATCAGGATTGCTAGCACTGCTTTTTTTTTTTTTTACTTCAGGTAAAGTGTAATATGTTCTACCCCCAGCCTTTTACCCTTACCCTGTATATATCTCTCTGATTCAAATGTGTTTTTTATTAACAACATATTGCAGGATTCTGGTTTTTAATCTACTCTGCTTTTATGAGAGAATTCATCACATTCACATTCACAGTTAAGATTATTAATTCTGTATTTTCCTTCATCTATCTTCCCCCCTTTGTCTTTCTCTCTTCTTTCCCCATATTCCTTCTTACCAATGTTTTGTTTTTAACTGTTGCATCTCTCAAACTGCCCTCCCTTCTACCAGTCCTCTCTCCTTTCTTCTCCCTTTCCCCTTTTACTTTATTTTTTTGTTTTTTAGTTTAACTTTATCTTTACCTTTATTTTTACTTTCCCCTTCCATTTTGTCAACCTCACTTTCTCCTTTATTTCCTCTTCCCCCCACTTACCTTTAGGATAAATTTCTAAAACCATTCAGAAATGTATATTACTCCCTATTTGAGCCAAATTCCGTGAGACTAAGAATTACTCAGTGTTCAACCATCTCTTCTTTCCCTCTACTATAACAGGTCCTTTGTGCCTCAGCATGTGGTGTATTTATCCTCTATTGCCTTCTTCTATCAGTTTAATTCTCTTTTTCATCTCTTAATTGCTTTATACCAGTCTTATACCCTCTGTCAAAGTATAGTCCTTTTATCTGTATTGATAGAAGTACAATTCACAAGGGTTGGTTGATTGATTGATTGATTTATAAACATCATCACATACTCTCAATATAAATACAACCCTCAAGATCGAAGCATTTGATCACATCATAGTCAATTTATGCCCACTTCTGTCTAAATATGCTCCTTTCAACTGTCCTAAGAGAAATGCAGTATTATCTTCCTCTTTTGGATAAAGACAGTTTAGTCTTGTTAACTCTTCCCCTTCCATTTATCTTTATATGCATCTTTTGAGTCTTGTATTTGAAGATCAAATTTTCTGTTCTCTTCTGGTCTTTTTATCAGGTACGTTTGAATAATCTGGTAAAAGTACATGTACAGTTGTTTATATTTCCACATTACTAATGCTGTGATAGAAGAATTAAAACTAAAGAGGAAAAACCATGAGAAGGAAAGGAAAATCATAAAAGAAGTTTTAAAAAGTGAACTCAGTATGCTTTGCTCTGCATTCAGACTCTGAATATGGATGACATTTTCCATAATAGGTCTGCCAGTGTTGTCCTTGATCTCTAAACTGCTATAAGAGGAGCTGCATCAGGTTCTTTTTGAGATCATGTTTTTTAGGTAGATCAATAATTCACTTATCTCTCATGGATCAATTTTCCGGGTTGGTCATTTTCCCTGAGAGTTACTTTACATTTTTGTCTATTTTTTCAGTCTTATGGTTTTCTTTGATGTAATCTTGGCATCTCATAGAGCTATTCATTTTTGTTTGTTCAATTCTAATCCTTAGAGTTTTATTTTCTTGTTAGATTTTATGTTTCCTTTTCTGATTAGTGGTCATTTTTTTTTTTTTTTTTTTGCTAAACAATGGGATTAAGTGACTTGCCCCAAGTCACACAGTTAGGTAATTATTAAGTGTCTGAGGCCACATTTGAACTCAGGTCTTCCTATTTCCAGGGCCAATTCTCTATACACTATGTCACCTAGCTGCCCAGTCAATTTACTTTTAAAATTATTGCTGTCTTCAGTTAATTTTTCATAATCTTTCTGCATAACACTGATTTCTCCAGTTTTTCTTCTTCTCTCCTTTGGTTTTTAAAATCCTTTTTTGATCTCTTCCAAGAGGTCTTTTTGGAAGTGAGAACAATTTATCAACTCCTGAGAGACTTGACATATAGGCATTTTTTCATTGCTTTCCACTTCTGAGATGCCATTTTTATCATTCCTATCAATACAGTAGTTGTCAACTTTTTTTCAATTTTTTTTTCTCATTTTGACAGTTGAGCTCTCAAGTTTTTTTTTTCCCCCCTGGGGGCTAGATTTCTGGTTCCTGGCTTTCTGCTTGGGCATTTCCAGTGTTTCAAGATTTCTCCCTATGCTAGCATAGCCTAATGTTGTGCCACCTTGCAGGTCTCGAAACCTTGCTCTCCAAACTAGGATTGGGATCCTTATTGCTGGCAAGGCTATGAGGGGATTTTAGCTGAGCTGTGTGGCTAAAATTCTCTTTCTGGTTTCCCAGCTCTCCTGCCTACACTGGGGTGTTCTCCCCTTTTATCCATGTAACAGACCTTTTTCCTGAAGTTTCTCCAAGTTATCTAGTTGAAAAATTGTTGCACTGTTTTTTGGTGAGTTCTATTGTTTTAGCTCAACTATATTTTTTTCAAAGGGTGTTTTCCTCAATTGGTAACCATATGGTTACCCTCACAAGCAGAAAAATTCTACCTCTTCTGCTTGCAAATAAATATTGGTCACTGACTTTTAAGGAAAAGTCTAAGAATAATGGAAATTAACTACTAATAATCTATAACCATAAGTTACTTCTTCTCAAGCCAACCTGTAACCAAAGAAATGGTTCTTTGTACATTAACTTAATGAGAAAATCTCTTAGGATAGAAATGTTTATCTACACCATTGCTAAGACACAAATCCTCCCATGTTAAAACATTCACTGGGGTATACAAAAACTAAACTTCATTTCCTTTTGAATATTATTAAGATCTCAAATTCCACATTCTCTCTTCTTAGTTAATACAATGTCTAAAAAGTCTTTTTTTAAAAAGGAAATAAGACCTGGGTGTTCTGCTGACAATCACTGTCATCTATGTCTACAAATTTCCAAATTAGAGAATAGACAAAAACGACCAGATCGAGAATATACTGGTCTCCATAGTTAGCTAAAATTAGTTTGAAAATAGATTTCTAAGGATATTTTTGTTTTCTGGCAAGACTATAGGATCATAGGGGTAGCTATGTGACACAGTGCATAGAGCACCAGCCCTGGAGTCAGGAAGTCCTGAGTTCAAATCCAGCCTCAGCCACTCAAAACTTATTTATCTGTGTAACCTTAGGCAAATCACTTAACCCCCGTGCCTTGCAAAAGCAAAACCAAAAACAAAACAAGCAAGATTCTAGGTTCATAGAGCTAAAGTTAGAAGGGGTCCTCTACTCCAACTGTTTCAGGGTCTGTGACTTGTTCACTGTCATATACAGAGTAAATGCAGAAGCCAGAATTCAAACTTAGGACCTCCTATTTCAAATCTAGCTCTCTTTACTTGGTATCTGAACAGTTTGACATATACATGCATGCATATCATATTAATATGCTTTTCTAGAAAGCAAATTTTTAAAAGCATACTTTGTTTTAACAGAATTGGTAAAAAAAAAGGAGGTCAAAAATGTATATAATTGAGCTAAAACAATAGAACCCACCAATAGATGTGCAAAAAATATCTTTACATTATCAGAAACTGATAGATCTACTACCTAAAGAATGATAACTAGGGTACAAATTAGGGTACTGATAGCATTATTATAGCAAATTACACTAACTTTTTAAAGTAATGAACACTTTGTAGAAATAAGCCCTACCCACAAGTAATTCCCTAGGATTTCAATGAGAATTCATAAATCTCTAAAGCACACACACACACACACACACTCATACACATATACTCACATATACACACTCCACCATAATGAAAAGAGCTATTCAGACTTGGTTCATAAATCATATAGACTCAGGGAAAGGTAAAACCTAAGGTTTTTATTGGTTTCTCAGAAAGGCTTATGTCCCATAAACATGAATATCTGGTATTTAGTGTTACTGTCTTTCCATATAAAACAGGATGAAAACAAAAAGCAAGCTGACTTAATGGACAGTTCAAAGAACAATTCTACCTAGGAAATAATTTAGTTATGTTTTACACTATGGTATCAAACAGTAGAATTCATGTAACCAAAATTTGAGCTATTACTCATACACTCTCTATTGAGAAAGGATTTTTTTTAAACAGTTGCCATTTTTCCAACACTTGTGCAAAAGAATTAAGTCAGATATAATTGGAAAGAGAGTGTACGTGTCCTCACAATATAGGTGGAAGAATGCTTTGTGCTACTATAATGCCAATAGAATTTGCTGCCATCTTTGGCTGCCATTTTTCTCATGCCTTCCCACTAGCTCTTTGTCATATGACCTTAGAGAACCAAGCTCCCAAGGCATTTATGGTGCAATCCTGCCCAAACACCATCTCCTGGAATGCCAGCCCAGCCTTCTGGGAGGAATGTGTGAAGTGCAGCACATGGCATGTTTTTTCCTGTCCTGGCGCATGTCCAGTGGGTTGGAATTACGACATCCAATTCTTCTCCTAAGAACATCTTTTCTACCATCTGTGTTGAATGTTCCAATTGCCGAAAAGCAACAAATGCCATGCAAGAAATATCAAGCATGACATCAGACAGTTAAAGAACCTCATGTCTGCCATATTGGGAGAATGGACCAACAGAGAAGATCAAAACCTGAAGAGATGGAAAACAGAAAACCTCATGCACTGTAAAGACTTAAATGGCCGACATCTCATCCAATAATTAAAATAAACAAAGCATGAATTTAGAATGTTATAGTTTCTGGAATTCTGATTGGAACAGTTTCTGACAGTGTTCCAAGGAACATCCTTTGTTCACTCACACTATATAATTTCAAACCAGATGTAAGAAGATCATCCAGGTCGAGGTGGGAAAAATCCTTCATTTTCATTGATTCACTGCCTGATACCAGTTATGGCATAACAACACTATTTCCACTTAAAAGGTATTCCTAGGTTTAAAAAAACATTATTAATCATACTTTCTAGAAAGTACTTTGGGTTTCATAGAGAATCTTTCTAGCTCATCATGAGATGAGTTTAGTAATATTCTTTTATTCATTCTGGCTCTAATCATTCATTCTTCATTTCCTCAGCAGAAACAGAATTGTATCATATCATAATTAAGTCAAATTATTGTTTTGGTTTCTTTTAATAAGATAACAATGAGGAGAGTGTATCAACCACTAAGAATTGGCCACTTAGGCTGATAGTGAGTGGATAAGGAAATTGGAGAGGGGACCATAATGTGTTTTGTTCATTTTTTGCTAAAAATGTTTATAGACACTATCTAAACAAGCTTTCCAAATGTATTGTTTTTATTCTCCACATCTTTTCCACAATGCTTGCCTGCAAATTAGAGAGAAGACCTAAAGTCTTTGGAAATCTTATAGTGCCTCATAAATGTCATGGCTGTGGCTTGGTCTATGGGGATCAAGCCTTGAAACATGCACAAATATTCATTACTTGAGTTTAATCTAAAAGACTATAGGGGAACCATTTTGTAGTCATATGTGTTTGAGGGCCTTGTACCATGTGATGACAAAAAATTCCCTAATTGGCTGGTGAAGAACTGAAAATTGGGGGGTGATTGAACTGAGCTGAACTAGCTAGAATTGAATGAGCATACAAAAGTGGGAATCTGTCTAAATCTCTCTCTCTCTCTCTCTCTCTCTCTCTCTTTATCTTCACATTGGGAGATTTGCTTTGTCTCTCTCACCAGTCACAGTGACTGTGAGCACACGGTCACCTTGGAATCTCCTTGTTTATTCTTTTCTGATCTTAGGAAAATGAGAATTATGAAGCAAACATGCCTTATATGACTTTTCATCATCTAGAACAAATGAGATATTTGTAAAGTACACAGTCTGGCATATAGTAAGCACTCTAAAAATGTTTGTTCCCTCCCACTTCCCCCTGTTTCCCCCCACTGTTCAAGATATGCAGCAGTACTAATACAGTAATGTTTGTCTTTCATTCTTGAAGAAGACTATGACATCAGGGAAATGATGTCATGACAAGCAAATGAGTTAAATTTGATTAGGGGGGTTGCTGCGCTAAGTTACCAGCCTCATCTTCTCCTCCAGAACTATCTGGGTCCATTGGGCAGATATGAATCAGGATGACTGGAGATGACCCTGGATGCAAAGCAATCAGGGTTAAGTGACTTGCCCAAGGTCACACAACTAGTAAGCATCAAGTATCTGAGGCAGATTCAAACTCCTGTCCTGACTCCAAGGCCAGTATTCCATCCACTGCTGCAGTGCACTGAAGGCAGTATGGAGTTGGTCAAACTACTTGCTATACTGCTAGAGTATACAGGTATAGCCCTTGATGCTTATCTCTGCTGCCAGGTGGCACAGTGGATTAAAAACTTACCCTGCAATGATCTGTACTAGGAGCATCTTGAATGGATGTAGAAAAATAGTCAGTTATGCAAGGAGACATGAGGCATGATCCCTTTCACCAGCAAAGAAAGCAAGAAAAGACCACCAGGTCAAAACCAGAGGTCACAAATTAGTTTTATGCCTCCCTGCCATTGTACTCTTAACTCTTCCCAAGCATCTGTGTAGAGTTGCAGGAGAATGCAAGCCACACTTTGGGGGAGGAATGTTTATCCCAACTGTTCTTGCTCTCCCACCTTAGTAAATGCCTTTTTCCAAAAGCAAGCAATCTACAGGCTGACTACTGATGGAGAGTGCATCAGTAGGGGCTCAAGAGCCATTATGTTAGAAGTACAGTCTCTCAAGATTGTAAGTAGCAACTGCCCTCTGGAGCCCATAAACTACCAAAAACCTTTTCCATCAGAGAGAATTTGGGAAAACTCTTTCAGAGGGTTTTATATAAAAATCAGCTATTTCAAAAATAAGTAGAGAAATGGAAAATGTCTCTCATCAAGTTGAGATTCTTCTCAGTTTTTGAAAAGTGAGCTCATCTCTGATGTTGGATAAGTAATCAAGGGGAGTTTGAGGACCAACTTCAAGATATATCCTCACTGCTCAGATCTTCCTATGAAATGTGCTTTATGTCCTATTTTCCAAGATGTAGAGACCCCCAGGGAACCCCAAAAGCTCCAGACAAAGAGACATACCACATACACCTGATTGACTCCTCTCTAGAGTCTCAGTAGCCAGATCCAAATTCAACAATGCCAAGGAAGAGAAAGGAGGAAATACTAGACCACTTTAGCTGAATTACTGAAAATAAACAACCAAACAAGGCTTCCTTTGTGAACAAATTCTCATTGTCATATCCCACAATTCAACTCAGGCAAAGGTTGATTTGTTCCCATAAGGGTACACCAGCATTGAAAGCAATGTAGAGTTGATCAAACTACTCACTCTTCTGCTAGGGTATATAGGTACAGCCTTAGATGCTTATCTCTTGCTGACTGGTTGCCCAATGGATAGAAAGTTTATCTTACTGTAGGAAAGAACTGAATTCAAATTTGGCCTCAGATATTTACTGTGTGATCCTGAACAAACTCTCAGGTAATTCCTTAAGATCTGAATGTGCAGAACATTCAACCTGCATTGGCTGAAGGAAATAAACTTTCCTACACTAACGAAAGAAAATCTAGATCATAGCAGCAGTTCTCCCAGGCCATTTTAATGTGCTCCACAATAGAAAGAAAATATTAAAGTAGGAACATCTACTCCCTAAATGTCTTAAGTACAGTGTGTCCACTGTGTACTTAACTATCAGGACAAGATAAGAAACTATATGAGAGGGGCGGCTAGGTGGCACAGTGGATAAAGCACCGGCCCTGGAGTCAGGAGTACCTGGGTTCAAATCCTGTCTCAGACACTTAATAATTACCTAGCTGAGTGGCCTTGGGCAAGCCACTTAACCCCATTTGCCTTGCAAAAACCCTAAAAAAAAGAAACTATATGAGAATTCCTTCCATTGCTGAAGATCAAAACAAAGTTCATTTAAAAAGAGGGTTAAGTGACTTGCCCATGGTCACAAAGCTCCTAAGGTAAGAGACTGGATTGGAACTCAAGACTTCCTAGATCCAAATCCAAAGCTCTCTCCTTTGGCAGTCTTATTAACCACTCGATCCTTCTGCCATCATATGATTCTTGCCTTGGAGGCTAGCGGATGAAATTTTTGAAGCCAGAAAGTCTTGGGTTCAAGTTCTGCCCTTAATATACACTGGTGGATCACTTAATTGCTCAGTGTTTTGGATATGACTATATATAAATTGCAGAGAACTTGGTGACCCACATTGGGAGAAGGAATTATTTAATCTGGGAAATCATTTCTTGTTCTTGATCCTCTCCCTATGGACAAAGATATGGTCAAATGGTTTGTGATATCCCAGCATCCTCCTAGTACATATGTCCAGTTTTTTGTAAGTTTAAGATACAAACAGAAAAAAAAAGTTTAAATGTATCCACTGTTCTCCAGGTTTAAAAGGAACCTAGGAAACAAAATAAACATCCTAATAGTTTGTCCTGATAGCTCTGATTATGGCAAAAGTGAACAAAATGTCTGTTCTCTCCTGGCCTTCAAATTAAAGTTTGGATCAGGAAGAATATAAACACGGAAATCAAATAATCACTGTATTCAATTCCCTTTAAGCACTAGCTTAATATTGTACTTGGATTATATCAAGCACTAAATAAATGCCTGTTAACTAATTGATTGGCTAATTCAGTTTCATAAACTTTTATTAAACTTTTTTACTTTGAAGGAACAAGATTTCCCTCTTGGCAGGGCAAGGAGAACTGGAAAGAAGACACATGATTCAGAAGGAAACCACTTCATATTCATCTAATTGCCATTTCAAAAACAATTGTTCCTAATTAGATGCCCTTCCAAAACTTAAACCCTTGATAATTGACATTGCATCTGCCTCTTCAGGTTACAGAGGATGTGTTTAGAGTCACCATACTTCCAACAGT
Organism: Macrotis lagotis; assembly: GCF_037893015.1. Taxonomy (NCBI): domain Eukaryota; kingdom Metazoa; phylum Chordata; class Mammalia; order Peramelemorphia; family Peramelidae; genus Macrotis; species Macrotis lagotis. The sequence continues at coordinate 30,758,303 of NC_133660.1, forward strand.
ATAGGGCTTTAATATTTAAGCAACTGAGTCTGAAGTTGATGGGGAGAGTGTATAGAGCAGTCCTCAGGGAGACAGTGGCCAAATTCAATTTCAGTTTGTTTTAAAATCAATTCTTAATGAAAAACTCATTGTCTTCTCTTTCACTTCCCCAACTTTTTCTTTCCACCATTATGTTTCACATTCCCATAGATGGTTTCTTAGCCAAGTTATCTTGAATTAAGACTAATTGAGATCACTACCATAATTTCAGACAACAATTTCACATGACAGAACACTGAGGCCATTTTGCAAAATTGGTGGTGTTTTTTTGGCTATGAGTAAATGAATCCCTAAGAAGGATGGTAATGGGGATATTAGTGGTATGGGCAAAGTCCAATAGGCATTATCACATGAATATTACCAAGGCAAGAGTTGGTACAGTATGCTGTAGACAGTTTTTATAAACAAATTAAAGTTAATATTTAAGCCAAGAGAATTAATATTCAAACTGAGCAGAATAAGCACTCTATAATGTGTAAAGGAAATGATCATAAGAAAAACAAAACAAAGCAAAGCAAAAAATAATCTGGTTTCACCTGAAGCATCAGGGACTCTTCTGCCCAGAGAATTATACTTTGTGAGAAGCAATGGAAAAGAAACTTTGGAACCAGTCTTCATTGAATTCACAGCATAAAATAACCATAAAGTAATTGCGATTCTTGGATTACAAAAAAGAAAGAAAAATAAGCCAAAGGAAAAGGGATCAAAGGATTTAGAGTTGGAAGGGGTCTTAGGAATTGAGTGCAACTCTTCCATATTACAAATGAGGAAATGAAATCCAGAGAGGTGGATTTAATTGACCAAGGTCAAATAGATAGGAAATAGAAGAGTCAAGACACAAAAACATAAGGCTTAAAATCAAAATGGATTGCTGATGCTGTTGTTTCTAATAAAATCAATGAGAGTAATGTGAAGACTTGAAGAGAGGAAGACTTAGGTTCAAATATGACCTCTAACACTTACTAGCTATGTGAGTATGACCCTCAGGCAATTCCTAAGTTAATTAATCAAGTTAATTAAAGGTTATGATGACCACAATCATGGTATAAATCTCATATTCATTGGTAACAAAAGTTTATATAGTAGTGATCTGTAAATATATCTAAAGACTTCTTGATAAAGGGAATGGAACTTTTCCATAAATAATTCTCTAGAGCAGATCATATCTTCATAGTTTATACAACTGACTGAAAATTGTAGGGAATAAAATAACTTTGTTCTGTTTATTATGTGTTCATTGTAGAAATATTTGAGTGAGTGAACCAAAACAAAGTCTTCTTCAATATAGGTTGTCTTGTCAATCCAATTCTTTCTTGGATGGAACCAGGAATAGTGATTTCCATTGGTTGTCCTGAGTGAAATAAAACCTAGGAGGCCTAGCCTTCTTAAGGAGCTTGTAACTATCAAGGAGGATGTTGTAATAAGAGTTCAATTGGAATAGTAGTTCCTGATGGATGGATGGGTGGATGGATAGATAGACAGAAGGATGGATGGATCGATGGAAGGACTTTTTTCTTTTTAGGTTTTTGCAAGGCAAATGGAGTTAAGTGGCTTGCCCAAGGCCACACAGCTAGGTCATTATTAAGTGTCTGAGGCTGGATTTGAACTCAGGTACTCCTGACTCCAGGGCCAGTGCTCTATCCACTGTGCCACCTAGCCATCCCCCAGGGCTCTTCTTTTTCTCTAATTTGTGCATGTCTCTTTGGTCAATTCATTGAGTATTAGTATAATTAGTGTTTTGTCAATGATAACACATTTCTCTTCAATAATTCAAAGTAAACAAAAATATGTACTAGATATAAATATAATGTTGTCCTCAAAGAGTTTGCATCCTATCAAAAATTACAATATATAGGCAAGATTGTTTTGGAGAGGACAAAAAAAGTGATGATGATGGGAATTGGGAGATGAGAAACACATATCATATAGAAAATGAAGGTTGAAAGTAAAGTTTAGCTTCAAAGTTAGTTATGGATTCCTAGAGGCAGACAGGAGGAAGGAGAATATTCTATGCACAGGAGGAAGTAAGGAAGGCAAAGAGACAGGAGATGATATATTGTAAACAAGAAACAGAAGGGATATCAGTTTAGGTAAAATGTATACTATCTAAAGGAGATTGGGATGAAATGTGTCTAGAAAGCCAGACTGGAACCAAAATGTGAAGGGCTTTAAATCCCAAATTAAGAGATTGAACTTTACTGTAGAGAAAATAGGGAGGTTTCAGAGATCTTTGCTTAGGAGAGTGAAATGGTCTGAAAGGTGCTTTAGGAAAAATCATTTTGATAGATTGCAAACTCCTATAGGGTAGGAAAAATACTTTGCCTCTTTATGTATCCCCAAAGATTAGTACAGTATCAGGATGGATAAGAGAGGATAAAACTTGGAAGAGAAAGACTAATAAGGAGATCGTTAAATAGTTAGGCAAGAGACATTGAGTACATGGAATTGAATGAATGGAGAGGAGGTGGTACAAATAAGAAATATTATGGAGATAGAATTGACAGTATCAGCATCATTGATATTAGGGGATGAGAGAGAGTGAAGAATTGAAGAAGGGTTAAAGATTGCAAGTTTATATGACAGAAAGGAAGGACAATGATACTCCCACAGGAAAAGGGAAGTTTGAAAGATAGCTGGCTTCTGGAAAATAGATAATGAGTTCCATTTTGGATGTGCTGAGATGACCAATGACTATCTTGATATAAAACAGTTAATAATGTAGGACTGGATCAGAAAGGAGGAAAACAATGGGTGACAGAATGAAAGAGATCTTCTAAATAGTTATCACTGTCTAATGGTAAAGTTCTGAATTGGATCTATTTCTCTTGATATCATCTTGCAATTTCTTTGCTTCCCTCACATGAAATGATGGTGTTCATTATACGGGAAAAAAAGATTTTTGTTTCCTGGCACTCCCACGGCCTCACTCCATCAACACCTTCTCTATCACTACATAAAGGTGATGACTCCAAGTTCAGAAGTACTAAAAGCAAATAAACTCATAAGCACCTGAGATCCGAGTTCTTAATGGAAATCATCACAGAAATAAGGTTGGAAAGAGAAATCCAGAGAACAGACTTCAAATAAAGCTCTATTCTAAAGAAAATGTTTTCCTCCCATGGGACAATTCATAGCAGGTATTTAAGATTCCTTAATTTCCTTTTTGCAAGACACATCTAAACAAAGTCCAAGTCTCACTGGACATTATGTCATCTGTGCAAGGGCTTACTACTTCAGAAGCCATGAGAGAATGTCTCCTGAGTTTCAAAGAGCTGGAGTAGCATTAAAATTAATAGATAAATGATAACTATTCTCTACCCAATAGATACTTCTAGACTCATAAAGACTGATGAGGTTTTTACTTTTTTAAATCTAAACAGTTTTACATAAAACATACATATAAAAAACTTTGAAACCCCATTTTAAGAAAGAAGTTTTAGTAAATAGCTCTAATTTCAAAGGTCTGCTGTTATCCTGGTTTTAATATTATGGTTTTTATTTTAAAAAGCCAAATTAGAATAATAGATTCAGAGCTAGAAGGACCTTGGGGGTCATCTAGATTAATTGCCTCATTTAACAGATTAGGAAACTTGAGGCTTAGTGTAACTAAGTAACTTGCTCAAGATCAAACAAGTAACAAATAATAGAGCTAGTATTCAATCCCAGGTTCTCTGATTCCTAATCCAGTTATTATCCCACTACACCAAAATAGAAATGAATTATCAGTGAACAAAATGCTCGATTTCTTGGGACAATATTGAAGAGTAAAAGAATTAGAAATCTCCAGTGTTAATTTACAGTGATTTCACCTTGTCAAATTTCTGTTTTCTTTGTCCTATGAGAGCCAGATTCTCACACATGGCTCATAATTCCCTTTTTTTTGGAGGGATATAGCTTTGAAGTGTTCCGGAGAAACATCATCTTACAAACTGCATGATCCATCCTCAGTCTATTGTTTTTTTTTATTTTATAAAATCATATTCTCAGTTCATTCAAAGTTCATTGCTATTTAGTTTTTAAAATTAGAAAATATTAATACTTTAATTATGTATGTAATTATCATATCTCTAGTAATTGAGAGCAGAATTTCGGTTTTTTAATTATTATGTATAAGTAAGCCTATAAAGGGGAACCTCAAAAAGCAATTTAACTCCATTGGATTAAAAGCAAGAATTTGTGGTTTGTGAAATGTTTGGTATTTAAATCTGAGAGCTGATGAAGAACAACATAAAAAGAAAACTTGAAAAGCAATCATCATTTTTTATTGTTCAACAAATTTTATTGAGCTCCTGCTCTATGTAATTGTGGTAGAAGCTCTGAGAATTATGGAATAGAGTAAGATTTAATGTCCATTCTTATGCCTTACTATCTATGGACTGCCAAAACCTTAGGACTTCTGACCCAGACTAGTCCAAAAGAATAGAGAAGGGATCAGAAGAGTTGACAAAGTCGTAGATTTAGGGCACATTCATCACTTAGGCATATTCCATACCTAAAATCACAGGAAATGTTTTTAAAATTACAAACGTAGCAATTCTCTACAAACAAACCATGCAATGCATAAAAAGAGAGTTATATATCAAACCATGCATTTACTACATGTATATTAAATTTAACAACAAAATTTTTCCATTTATGTCCCCTTCTGGGTTTCTTTTCATTTTGTTCTGTTTATTTTTAATGTTTTATTGATAGTCGTTTTTTCTTACATCTATCACTAACCACTAACTCACACCCCACCCCAACCCAATAGAAGTCCTCCCAAAGGGAAGTTAAAACTATGTAGAGTCAAGCAAAACCATGGCTATGTTTCATTCTGCATCTCTCTCCTCTCTTACCTTGATAGAGATCAAGGTGGAAACTTGCTTCAATCATCAGTCTTCTGAAGTCATTTCATTGATCACTCTTGATGTCTTTCAGAGTTCAATAATATAAAGTTTTCCTTTATATTATTGTTATCACAAAATTATTATCTTCCTTCTTCTGACCTTAGTTCAATCACTTTATACAAGTCCTCTCAAATAGCTTTGATTTCTTCATAGTCATCATGATCACAAGAATATTTCATAACATTCATATGTCACAGTCTATTAGCCATTGGTCCACTTTGTATATAGTTTCTGATAAAGAAAAATGACTGCTATCAATATTTTTGTCTATATAGGTCACTTTCCCCTATCTTAGACTTCTTTTAGGCATGTGTCTATTGTTGAACTCAAAGGGGACACACACTTTTGAAGCAGAGTTATAAAATGTTTTCCAGTCTAGTTAAGCCAATTCACTGCTTCACCAAAACACCATTTTTGTATTAGTGTTTCACCACAGACTCCTGCAATTTCTCTTCCCAGCTCTTGACATCTTCAACAATATATATATATATATATATATATATGATAATTGGCTCTTAGACAGTTTAAAGACTGGTCCAATGTATGTCTTTCCAAAGGGCATACAAAATAACACACACACAAACACACACACACACACACACACACACACACACACACACAGAATAAACTGTCTAGGTAATCAGATTCTTCAAAGCTGTCACAAAGATTTCTCATGTAGAAATCTTACTCTCATTCCCTCCAAAATTCATATATAATGGACAAGTTTAATATATATGGACAAGATTATATATAATGGACAAGATTAAACCCAACCCTGAGACCTTGGATGCTTTTCTCCACTGTCAACAAAGCTTGATAGCAGGAAAGCTAGTGTGGTTTCCTTTTATATTTTATTTCTTTATTCCAAAACTGACCACCAAAAAAATATTTTCTTAGAAACAGTAGAACAGAAAAAGAGATTTTTCTATGAAGCCATGATTCTTCATTTCACATAACTTTTTAAAGCATATAATACTCTACATATTTTTCATTTCTAATTTCTTCTAAATATCCTCCTAATTCTCCTTTGTGCATATTTTCCTTTTTTCTTAATAAGTTTTTATTGTTGTCATCTTTAGTGATGTCTTAAATCACTTTAGTCATTCCCTAGGATCCCTCCCTTCCCCTTCCCAAAGAACTATCTCATGGAACAAATGATATTTCTTTAAAGAGGAATAAAAAAATATGCCATGTGTAAGCCCTGTGAATTCCCCATTTCTATAAGAGTGGATTGGGAAAGTCATCTCATATCACTTTTTTCAAATCATGCTTGATTTTTATAATTTTGTCACATCAACTTTTGATTTTTTGGTATCTGGTTGTTCTTTTCATTTGCATTAGCGTTGATATGGTATATAGGGTTTTCTTAACTCTGTTTACTTCCTTGTCATCACTTCATGTAATTCTTGTTGACATTCATGACAGTCATCATTTTTACAACACAGTAACATTCCATCACATTCATTTGTCACAATTGATCTAGTCACTCCCCAATTGCTGGCCATCTACTTTGTTTCCAACACTTTGCTATCATAAAAAGCACTGCTATATTTTGATAGAGATAGAGATAGAGATAGAGATAGAGATAGAGATAGAGATAGAGATAGAGACAGAGACAGAGACAGAGATAGAGATAGAGATAGAGATAGAGATAGAGATAGAGATAGAGATAGAGATAGAGATAGAGATAGAGATAGAGATAGAGATAGAGATATAAATTTTTTTCTCATCAATAACTTCCTCAGAGTGTAAGCCCAGTATAATCGAATTTCTGTTTCAAAGGGTATGGACATTTTAGACACTTTATTTGCGTAATAATAAATGGCTTTCCAAAATGGTTAGACCATTTCCCAGCTCTACCAATGATGTATTAGTCTATCATTCCACAATCCCTCCAACATTGATTATTGCCATTTTTGTCATCTTTGCCATTTGCAGAAGATGAAGTGGTTGTTTTGGTTTGCATTCCTTTGTTATTAGTTATTTAGTTATTTATATATTTTAGTTATTAGTTATTCTTTCATGTGACTGAATATTTTGCAATTCTTCTTTGGTAAACTGTTAGTCCAGCAAGAAAAACTCATATGTGGGACATATTTAAGGAATATATTTGCAACCATGACTGTCCATCACCATTCTACTGAGGGGTGGAGAACATGACTCCTCATAGGTCCTCTGAAGACAGTCACTGTTTTCTGTTGGTCTACTATCCTTTCCAGGGCAACCTTTATCTGAATAAGGTTTACCACTATCTTTTCTAGGCTACTCATTCTCCTTCCTCTTCTTTACTCTAAAAGTTTAATTTCATTTTTTCTTTCTTGCTTAATTTTCTTTGTGGAAAATTCATTTTACCCCAAGGCTTTCTCAAAAAGTTCTTTACTCCTTTGGGGGGGGGGGGGGGGGAATGGGAACATATCTCTAGGTTTATAGTCATTTTTATACTGGCCAGTGTATTCCTTGGGTTTGCTCATCTCTCCAACCTTAATTTGTGAACTGGGTCTTTGAACCAGGATCAAGCTCTGCCTTATGATGTGGGGGGTTTAGGTGGAGCCCTTTATCTTCCAGGATCACCTGGGTTCTTGCAAAAAACTTCTACTTACCAAGGTTAAACCCCCTCACCTCTTTGAGGTTCATAATGTTGAGTCTTCAGAGCCTTCCATGGTATGTCCAGGACAGAATTCAATGGACCTCACAGTCTCTGGTTATCTGATTTTACCCACATAGCTCTGCACTAATGGCTCCTATTCCTTGGCTTCTCTTGGCATGAACATTGGCACATAATAAATGTTTAGTGATTGATGGCTTCCAAGAACCCCATTGTAGAGTTTTCTTTCCACACTGTTGCTTTCATACTTCACAGTTTTACATACTTTCATGCTTTTCTGCTCCTACTGTCTGCTGACACAGATGCTTGCCAACTATCCGTTTCTTTGCTTTATTTCTGGTCATGCTGAAAGACTGCAGGTTTCCCTTTTTCCTGTGGCCCTTGAGCTTCCGACTTCCTTTCTGTGCAATTCTGGAATGAAAGACATCCCTTAATGTTTCTCATTACCTTATTTGATCATTTTTCAATATGCTACAAATTTCAGCTTTTTGCCAGAGTTGGCATAATGGGGCCTTGGTGGTCACAGTCATAGTACAATTTAGCAAAATTTTCCTTTATAATTTTGAAAGACAAACTTAGCCCTGGGTATTTTAAAACTAAAGATGGTAAGAAAGAATAGGGTAATGAGTCAATCAGAATATATTTTGGGGGGTACTTGTTGAATAAGACAGTCACATTTCCTTAGTTTGAATTTTAACATTGTCACTTCATAAGTAAGGGCAAGTTGTTTAACTATTAACTCACTTTCCTCATTTGTAAAATAAGGCTAATAATACCTGTAAGGACCTACTCTACAAGGTTGGTGTGGGGAATCAAGGGAAATTATCTTCAAAGAGTTACAAAGATCAGAATCACAGAGTTGGAGGGAACCCCAGAGGCCAACCCACCTCTGAAAAAAATCACCTCTACAAGATTTGGCCTTCACATGAAGACTTCCAGGAAAGGAAGTCATTCTATCATTAGTAAGATTATGATTAAGCTCAAATTTTCTTCATTGCCACTTCTACCCATTTCTCCTAATTCTCCCCATTGGCAAAGTCAAACAAGATTAATCCTTCTTCTAGGAGACAAATCTTTAGATAGTTCAAAACAACACCAATCTTTCCTTTGAATCTTCTCTGAGTTATACAGCATAGTTCTTTTAAATGACATTTCTATGGCATGGATTCAAGCCCCTTTACCATACAGTGGTAAATGTCCCATTGAAAATGTGCTCAGAATATCCCAGAGCTTTAATCTGACCAGTGTAATGCACATTGGGAATATTATCCTTCATTCTTAGAAGTTGCGAGTCTTTTAGTTCAGACCTATTATTTCATCCGTGTATGATTCTCTTGATACAGAAGTTCTCTTCAATGAATTTCTCTCAGTAGAGTGTTATCCACAGTCATGCACCTCATATAAGACTTGCATTCAAATCTTCCAGCCTCCATAGCCAGCCTTCTAAACCCTTAGGCTGTCCTTCATACGTCTCTCTTAAGACTGCCCGTCAATCATCACATAATGTATGTATATACCATAATGGCTTTTCAGTGAGAACGCCAAGAAAAGATCCACATTTGGCAGCTCCTGTTCAGAGCCTGAATTGCCATTCTTCTAGTTCAGAAAACACCCTCATGCCACTGCTTCAACAGGCATCAGATTTTTAAATTCCTTGATTTTCATGAATGACCTCAGATTGCCAGATTTTGAGATCCTTTTCCCCACCTTTGGAATCCATCTTCTTTGCTTTACATGTCATCCACAAAGGATCACCAAACCATGCCAGTAACTTTTCTTCTATGTCATTCTTTTACCACCAAACATCTTTGTGGAAGTTTCTTATCTGCTCAAAACCCAAAAGAATCAGTAGGAGCCAAGGACAACAAGAACACATTGCTCGAGTGTGTGCTCATACAGATCCATGCCCTACATCGACAATCACTCCTTCCTGAAGTTGATGAAAAAAAAAAAGGTTAATATAATGTAAATCAGAATGCTAATGTAGCTCATGGTATCCAGTAAACCACATCCTCTTTTCTGCATGTTTAAAGGCAAATAATCTCTTTAAAAACAAAAATCAACTCTACCATCATCTTGATGACAAGATGTTCCTGGCTCATGGACAGCCAGGAAAGGCACGACCTCTACTCTCATATGGCCTTTTGTTTGCCATCTATCCCCAAGGATCTGGATCCTTGCCATTAGCTGATCACTCCTGTGATAAACTCCTGCTGAAGATAGAAAATTCAGTAGGCTGTGTATCACTATTTACTGGGGTCTGGACAACCCCTGGCCATCAAGAAGCTACCTAGAGGCACCTGGTGGCAGTGTGGACAGATGCCTGGTCCTGGAATCAGAGACACTTACTGGCTATGTGAACCTGGACAAATCACTTAACCTCTCTGCCTTGGTTTCCTTATCTGTAAAATGGGAATAATAACTTCATCAAACACCCAGAGTTGTTATGAGGTTCTAATAAAAAAAAAGTAAGGTACTTATCACAAGGTGGCAAGGTCTTATTAAACATCCTTCCTTCCAGCTTCAAAGATTAGGAAGATTTATATTTTCTTTTTTTTAAGGTTTTTGCAAGGCAAATGGGGTTAAGTGACTTGCCCAAGGCCACACAGCTAAGGAATGATTAAGTGTCTGAGGCTGGATTTGAACTCAGGTACTCCTGACTCCAGGGCCGGTGCTCTATCCACTGCGCCACCTAGCCGCCCAGGAAGATTTATATTTTTCACAAATTAAAAATAAACAGAAATAGTCATATAATTCCTGAGAAAGGAGAAACCTTAGTCCTTTTCATGGCTCAACTCAAATGTCAACTCCTACAAGATGTTTTCCTGATTCCCTGCCGCTACATTCTTTCATTTGTTATTTCAGAATAAAAATTATTTTGTGCTTAATACATATCTCAGTTGCTCAATAGTTTCCCAGTCATGTGTGATTCTTCATAATCCTATTTGGGGTTTTCTTGGCAAAGGTACTAAAGTGTTTTTTTTTTGTTTTCTAGCTTATATTTCAGTTGGAGAAACTGAGGCAAGCAGGGTTAGGTGACTTGTCCAGGGTCACACAGCTAGTGACTGAAGTCAGATTTTAACTCAAGAGGATAAGTCTGAGCCCAGGATCAGTATGCTATACACTGAATCACCCAGTTGCCCTCATTAATATATTATATATATATATATATAAAAATATAATATATTACATTGTGTGTAGATAGAATTTACTATATATGTATATGTAATTTTATATTACACTTATAAAAATCATTTATATGTAAATTTGTATGTAATATGCAATTTGTATATGTAAATTTCCCATATAATATACAGATTGCTATAAATATATCATTTAAATAGACAATATAGACATATTTGTATATGGTTATTTTGTGTATAAATGTGTTGTTATATGTTACATATCATAAAATATATCATATATGTATTTTATATTATATTTGTATATAATCATATATTTATTTTATAATGTATTTCTATATTTTATTTTACTTACACATTATATAATATAGTTATACATAATAGATATAGCATAAAATGCACTATAGAAATAAAACCACTCATAAGTATATCATGTGTATATATAATAAAATAAACAATATATTTTATTTTTATATTAATATTGATAATATAAAATACAGATTTTTAGATTATCTAAATAATTTTATAAACATACATTTTACATAAATATATTATTGAATAATATATTCACTTATCAATGCATCATGCACAATAATAATGTTTTTAATGGTTGTCCTGCATTCTCAAAGAAGACCATGAGATCATGTGAGTAAGGCCATGACGAGCACATGAATTGGATTTGAGTGAGGGGAGACTGCTCAGCCTCACTTTCTCCTCTAGAGCCATCTGGGTCCAGTGGCCAGACAGAAATCAGGAAGACTGGAGATGGCCCTGGATGTGAGGCAATCCGGGTGAAGTGACTTTCCCTAGGTCACTAATAGCTAATAAGTGTCTGAAGTCAAATTTGAACTCAGGTCTTCCTGACTCCAAGGCTGGTGCTCACTGTGCCATCTAGCCCTTTAACAAATATATATGGGGTACATATACATAAAGAGATATTAAAATATTAAATATAACTATATTTATAAATAAGTTAATTAATGTTTACTTGTTTAATACACAAAATATTTATTACTATGTGTATATAGGTGAATGCTATGTATTGTATTTCACATAATTTCTACTCAGTAAATTGTAAAGTCCTTGAAGACAGAGACTACCATTTTGTGACTATATTTCCAGCATCAGGAACAGTATCTTGTCACATATGAAACAATAAATGTTTAGTGAATGAATGAATGAAATTTTCTGTAAGAAATGACATTTTTAAGACATTTTAAGTACAAATTTAGAAAATTAAGCAGAGTATTGTTCCATTCTTTAAAAGATGGAAATGGTCTATTACAAATGAATTGTAACATGATATTCAGAACCCAATGGACTCTCGAGAGTAATAGATTATCAATAAAAATTTGTTGACTGTATTTTTTAAAGATGCTTCACTTTAAAGATCTATTGCTGGAATTCTTTATTAACTCTCATTAGGGAAACCTCTTGGGAACTCATTTTCCTCATTTGTGTAAGCTTGCCAGTAGAAAGAATATTATTTCTGAAAAACAATGCACTAAGATTCAAATTCCACTTTTGCCACTCTCTTGGGCCATCTTTCTTGAGTTTTCATTTGTAGGATATGCTAGATAACAGTGTCTAAAATTCCATTGAGTTCTCAAATATCCTTGATTCATTCTCCCCCTCTCTCCGTCTGTCTTTGTCTTTGTCTCTCTCTGTCTCTCTCTGTCTGTCTAACTATCTATCTTTGTCTTTCTGTCTCTATCTCTCTCTGTCTCTGTCTCTATCTCTCTGTCTCTCTGTTTATCTATTTTTCTTTCTCTTCTCTCTATCTCTCTCTGTCTCTGTCTCTCTATATTTTTCTATCTCTTCCCTCTGTCTCTCTCTGTCTGTCTATCTCTCGTCTATCTCTATCTCTGTCTCTCTGTTCTCTCTCTCTCTCTGTCTCTCTGTTCTCTCTCTCTCTCTCTCTCTCTCTCTCTCTCTCTCTCTCTCTCTCTCTCTCTCTCTCTCTGCCTTCCCCTTTCTCTTTCCCTCTCTATCTCTGTCTCTCTGTCTCCCATGTCTTTCTCCATCTCTCTCCATCTCTATGTATATGGACCTACATATGCCAATGAATTGATAAACTCAATGTGAAAAAGACAATAAATATCAGAAAATAATAATCATTCATACAATGCCTTGAGATTGGAGATCTTTTACATTTATATTCAGAACAACCCTGGGAGGCAGCCACTTTCATTATACCCATTTTATAGATGAAGAAAGTGAGACTTAAGAGTCTGAGGAAAGATTCAACTCAAGACTTCCTGACTCAAAATCTAGCACTCTAACCCTTAGTTGCCTTAAACTGATAGATCTTGGGAATCATAGTCTAACCTCTTTGTTGCTATTGAGGTGAGCTTCTGTGTGGCAAAACTGATAAATCTCACACAGGGAAACTATGTAAATAGTAAACCAATAGGAAATTATGAGAATATCCTCCATTCTCCCTTGGTATTAAAGAAAAATAAATCTTATATTTTTATTCTCCATAATATTCACATTTGGAAAATTCGTATACAAATGATGAGTCTTCAAGTTCTGATAAAGTTCTGTGGCAATAAATTAAGTTTGGAAAAGGTAAAAGTGAGCAAGCAATTTACAGAAATACAAACCAAGATACCTAAGACACACACACACACACACACACACACACACACACACACACACACACACACACACAGACAATGAAACAGCCCCTGCTTTCATGGAAGGGCTTACATTTTTTTTTTTTTGAGTAGACAATATATATTTTACCTCCCTCCATTTTTGTATAGATATGGAGGGAGGTAAAATATATATTGTCTAATTTTTAAGAGTGGAATCCCCTCTACTACTTGAAGTTGGCCCCTTCTTTGTAACTCTGAGAGTCACCTAGATCACTGGGGTGGATAAATGACTGCCCCAAGGTGATTCGGTGAATCTGTGTCCAAGATAGGATTTATACCCTGGTCTTCCTGGTTCTGAGGTCACTCTCTGTCCACCACTCTGCCTTGTGTAGATGCAAAATAAATCCAAGGCAGTTTTGAGGGTGGCAGAACCAGCAGCTAATAGGGATCGGGAAAATCCTAATGCAGAGTTGTACCTGTGAGAAGACAGTCATGGTAAGATATATAGAAGTGAGGAGAGAATGCCATTCAAGCAATGGGAAAAACCCATGCAAGGGCACGGAGGTGGGAAATGTAATCTCATGTGTGATGTACATCAAAAAGACCAATTTTTGAAATGCTATCCACCTGCAGATAATCTGAAGGTAGATCAAAGCATACTGTTTTTCACTTTATTTTTTCACATGCTTTTTGGTCTCTATTTGCTCTCACAACATGATTAATGAGGAAATATCTTTGCATATATAATCTATATCAAAATGCTTGCCATCTCAGGGAGGGGGGAAGAGGGGAGAAGGAAAGAATTTGAAACTAAAAAGTGTTAAAAATTGTTTTAAATGAAATTAAAAAACAAATATTTTTAAAAATTCAATTTTGACTACACCACAAATTATGTGAAGGGGAGTAAAATGTGAGTTGACAGGAAAGGGATCCTGAGAGCAGGTGGTAAACAGCTTTAAATGAGTTAGGTAGTAATTCTTGGAGTTATCCTTATCCTGGAAATTGGCAACTGGGAATTTAATTCTTTCCTTGTCACTTAGTACTTGGTAATCTTGGATAAGTATCTGCCCTTCTCTAGGTGATCTTAGTTTTCCCCTTTATTAAATGAGGGGATTGGCCAGGTGAACTTGATGGACCCTTCCAGATCTATTCTTGTAGAATGAACTACTTAGTTTAAATAGGAAGGGAAAATAAAATTTTATCATAATTGGATTTATTTTGTTTCTCCATGAACATTCCAAATAGGGAACATGATTAAATAGGAATGAGCCTAGGAGGACATGCTTTCACATGTGTGCAGTAAAGCATCAGAATGGTCATAGTGAATCTGATTTCCATGAACCCTTGGGGCAAACACACTTTCAAACAGCTTCTCATCAGATGATGACACTCAACTCAACCAGAAGGTGACTGCCAATGGTGTGTCCTCTCCTTTGGGGATTCTGCTCACAACATCACAAACTTGGTTTTTCATGACCTTGCTTTTGGGCATGATGGGGCAGTAGTAATGCTTCTTAACTCTATTAGATTTCCCTTATTTTTTTTTTAACCTGGGGAAGGAGGTTGTAGGAGAAGGTCTCCAGATCTTCTGGCGAAATGGTAAACTGAAAAATTCTCTCCTTTGATAAAGATCAGCAAGTTCCCTTTAGAGTATAGTCTTAGAAAGTTGCTCAGTGAGTTAAAGGACTCGTCCAGGATTACACAGCTAAAGTATGTCAGAAGTAAGACTAAAACTCAGGACTTCCTCATTCCTAGGTCAGTCCTACGACCATTATCTTCCCCAGATAATATACCATTAAAGACATTTAATGCATTTTTTAAAGAAGTGGAGTCAAGAGGACCTGAGTTCAAATCCAACTTCAGTCACTTAATAATTGCCTATCTGTATGACTTTGGGCAAGTCACTTAATCCCATTGTCTTAAATAAATAAAATTTTTTTTAAAAAAGAAAGAAGTGTGAATATGTTGCAAGAGTTTTCTTTTCCAGTGGGGAGAGGTGAGAGGGTAAGAAGATAGATTTGTATTCATTTTTTAAATTTTAATCTTAAAAGAAATGAATACAGAATTCTATAGAATACAAATACCTGTTCACAAAAAAAATGCAGTGTAAGAAATAACATATTTCTGACAATGAAAGCAGTATGGGATGACAGGAATCAGAAAGTAAATCTCAGAAAAGAAAATCTTGTACAATGATCTCATGATAACAGATTGAGTGAAGACCATCTATTCCTAAACTCCTCACTTTACCAATGAGGAAATTGAGACCCAGAGAGGTCAAGGAACTGGTCAAGGTCACACAAATAGCAGATGGCAGAATTGAGCCCAGATCTTCTTTCTGGATCAGTAGTGACTTTTATGTCTATAGTATTTACATTTACAAAACCTTGTGATATCAGGAGTGTGTGTTTCAATATGAATGCAGAACTGAAAAAAATGAGTTCAATTAAGACACAATAGATTTCTGAGGGAAAGGAAAAACTGTTCTATGCACTTTTAAAATCTAACAACAATAGCAACAAAATGGAGGCTCTGTAGTGTGGAAAAATCCTATTCTGGCTTGGGGTGACCAGATGTCGGAATTGTTTTCTTTCCATCATTGATTATACCATGCTCTAATGGTCAGTCCCAAGCATCTGCTATATGTCCAGAAGGGCTTTAGGATATATGACAGAAAGGTCAAGTCCAACACTCCTTGGTACCACATGTAAGTGAGGTAGCAGCTTTTTTAGAAAATAATGAATCTCTATTTTTAGACCATGAGATTCTGACTCCCTCCTTGGATGCCTGTTTCTCTATCCTAACTAGTGAATTTATATTAACTCATGATGCATTAGGAAATATCACATTGTTTCAGAGAAATGAAGGCGAAGAAAGAAAAATAAAAAATACCCAGGAAAAATTCAGGCTATTTTCAGAGACCAATGAGTTAGGTGGGAATATTTTTACCTATATAATAAATATGTGGGGGGGAATATCATCTCCACTCAACCCTCCCCAATATCCTGGGCAGCCTCCAAAAACACTTCTTAAAGATCAAAGAGGTGTTATTCAGTCATCTTAGTCTTTATGACCCCATTTGGGCTTTTTTTTGGCAAAGATGCTAGAGAAGTTTGTCTTTTCCTTCTCAAGCCCATTTTTCAGATGAGAAAATTGAGACAATTAAGTGACTTGACCACAGTCACACAGCTAGTGAGTGTCTGAGGCCAGATTTGAATTCACAAGATCAGTGTATCTGACTCCAGGCTCAGCACTCTAACCCCTGAAGCCTAAAAGAGGTTGTTTTTTAATTATATTCCCAGTGAGGAATGGTATGATGGAAAGAGTATAGAATTTGCAGTCAGGGGACTTGGATGAGTTGGTTAACTTCTCTGAATACCATTTCTCTCTTTATTAAAATTAACAGGTTCAACTTAATGATGTCTAAGGTCCTCTCCAAGTCTAAATTCTATCCTCCCATTCCACAAGGTAGCAAAGCATTTTCTTAATGAACTCTGGGCTGACCCGACCTTCTAAATGATAGAAGAAATGAGAATCAATGAGCCAATTAGCTGGCCTTTCACCCTATATATTCTCTTCCTTTGATAACATAGCCTCCTAGCATCCCCTCCAGAAGCATTGACCAATAGCCCAGTATCATGGCAGTCTATCATGTGTTTCCAATTCTGCTGCTAATTCAACTTTGATCTAGGGAAAATCATTTTGCTTCCCCCCAACCTAAGGAGTATCATAGTGATACTAAAAAGACTAACAGGAATGGTTTGGCCCAAGAGAATTGGTCATG
This sequence comes from Macrotis lagotis, assembly GCF_037893015.1. Lineage (NCBI taxonomy): Eukaryota > Metazoa > Chordata > Mammalia > Peramelemorphia > Peramelidae > Macrotis > Macrotis lagotis. The sequence continues at coordinate 30,775,363 of NC_133660.1, forward strand.
AGAGACAGGAAGTAAACAGATGAATAAGGATTATTTCTTACCTCCAATCCCTGGTTCCATGGCTTCTTGAAACTATCTCAATTCCCATATCCTTCAAGTCTTCATTCTATAGCAAATCCAGGCTCTATCACAATTTGTGTGCCCTTGGAGAAAGCCCTTATCCTTTTGTGCCTCTGTTTCTTCATCTATAAAATGAAGTGGGAAAGAGGATTAGACTAGATGACCACTGAGATCCTTTCCAGCTCTATTCCTATAAATGATTTATGGATTACCTCAGAGCCAGGGGAAGAAAGCTTAAATCCAGGCTGTGGATTGATAAAGTTACAAAGGCTTAGGTGAAAAAATACTCTAATAATGAAAGCTCTCCAAAAGGGGCATGAGTTACCTATAAAATGTCTCCATTATTTGGAGGTGCTCAAGGTGAATGGTCCCTTGTCATTGGTGCAAATATTCCTTACTTCTGGTCGTAGGGATTTATGGACCCTTTGGCAGTATTGTAAGGCCTATGATCCCTTTATAAGAATTAATGTCTTTAAATGCATAAAATAACATGTATGATTAAAAAAAAACAAATGAATCATATTGTAATTCACTTATCAAAATGATTTTTAAAATTTCAAGAGTGAGCCTAGAAGAGATGTGTATCATTTTGAAGAGAAGACAAACATCATATACCAGTTATAGCTATGGAGGGTGTGTGGGGTAAAATGTTAACCAAAGATGGGATAGAATTACAAAAGGTATTATATGCTTTTTTGAACGTGAAATTGAAAACTTTTGTGCAAAAAAAATTTCATGAACTAGGAAATAGTTAAATGAAAAGAATATCTCAAATATCTCTATTTAGAGGTCTGATAGTCAAGGATTTTAGTTAATTTACTGAAAGAGATAAGAACAAAAGCCATTCCCCAATCATTAAGTGGTCAAAGGATATGAACAAGTGGTTCTTAAAAGAAGAATCACAAACTACTAAAAACCATATGGAAGTCCACAACCACATCATTAATAATAAGAGAAATGTAAATCAAAATAACCCTGAGGTTTCACTTCAAACTTAGAAAACTTGCATTGATGCTAAAAGATGGAAATAGTTAATAGTGGAGGGATTTTTAAAAGATGGGCACAATTATGCAGTTAGTGGATCTAGGATTCAGTCCAACCATTCTGGAAAGCAATTTGGGTTTATATGAAGAAAGTAACTAAAATATACATACTCTTGACCTAGCAATTTCACTTCTAAACATAAAGCCCAAGGAAATAAGTAAAAAAACTTTCCATACATACCACAATGTATAAAGCAATGAGTTGGGTGTTGGGTTTTTTGGAGGGGAGGAGGGAGGGAGAGCAAAATCTAGAGGATCAATTGGAGAATGTTTCAATAAGTTTTACCAAAATTTAATCTGCATTGTCAGGAATACTGAATACAGAGAAGTATGAGAAGATTTATATAAATTAATGCTAAAATAATAAATGATGGATATAATAAATATTTAGCAGAATCCATAAAATCATATATATATAATGTGTTTGTATATATATATATATATATATATATATATATATATATATGCACACACATACAATTACAGTGGAAAGAACAAGAGAAAATAGAAATTTAATATTCTGAAATTGAAATGACTAAGCTTAGTCCTAACAAAAAAAATATGAAAAAGTATTTCCCCCTTTGCAGAGGTGGGGATTATGACTGTGGAAGGCTGAGCATAATGTCACATTTTTTCAGCATGTTGGTTAGTTTTGCTAAACTGCTTTTTCTTCTTTTTATTTATTGTTTTTGTTATAAAGGATGTTTCTCTGGAAGAGAGAAGATGAAATACACTGGGAAATGCAGATAATGAGAAAACAAAAAAAATCTCTAAAATCTATTTCTCAGAAAAGTAAATACAATTCAGGGAGCAAAGATGGAAGAAAGAGAAAAAAGAATTCAAGAAAATTTGATAAAATGGCAATTAGTGATCAAAGGAATCAGAAAAGACCAAATGGTGACTGCATTACCTGAACTGAACCTTGGAAATTGAGATTAGGAAAGGCAAGAACAAGAAGGGAATGCATTCCAGATATGAGATTTAGATTATGCTAATGAAAAAAAAAAAGAAAAAGGAAGAGAAAAGCAGACAATTTGTCAAAATACTCAACATATTGACAAGGTCTTTCAGGATGCATAGTGTCAAACACCCATTATTCCAAACCACTGCAAAAAAAGGGAAGGAAGTGCCATTCTTTCCATTTATATTCTTGAATTTATTCATGAGAACAAATATGTGGCCAATAGATAGAACTCCAGGCTTCCTAAGTTTAAATCCAAACTCAGATACTTACTATGTGACAAGGAATGAGTTAGAGAAAGAAATGATAAACCACTCTAGTATCTTTTCTAAGAAAATTCCAATTGGCATGACAAAGAATCAGATATGACTGAAAATGACTGAATAAAGTATTGTGACCATGGTTCAACTTATTTCATTCTTCTCATTCTTCTCTGAATTCATCATATTCATCCTTTCATTAAGATCATAAATTTGGAGATTATTGAAATCAGTCCATTTTACAGAAGAGGAAACTGAGCCCCATAGGACTAAGTCACTTGCCCAGGATCACAGTTAATTAATCTAACATGAGATTTACCATACTCCCAATCTTCCATTCTAGTCCTTACCCCTGTGTCCTAGAACAATTATATCCATTATATCCATTTCTATTTTGTTTAGCCAATTTCCAATCAATGGGCACCTACTTTGTTCTATTTTTTTTAATATTCCAGAAAGCATTGCCAGAAGTATTTCATTTTATATGGGGCTTTCTTTTTAATATTCACCTACTTAAGACATATGCCTAACAGTGGAATCTCTCAGTCAAAGAGCATGTTCACTTGAGTCATTTTCTTTGTATAATTCTAAATTGCTTGCCAAAATTACTGTCCTGGTCTACCTCTTAAGAAAAGAACCATATAGAACAGAAACAGAGAACGTCCAACCACATACGGCCTGCAAAATCATTTGATACAGCTCTGCCAAAGCAACTGCAGGTGGGATTCAAAATTCATAAATCTAGGAGTTTTTAGGGGTATATTAATTAAATAAATTTGACCAAATATAGAGGTTAATTTTTAAATTTTGGCCATTGGTTGGCAGAAAAATAATTCATCCCTGATATAGAATGAGAGAGTAGACAAAGGCCCAGCCAAGGGGTCAGGATAACCTAGCTTTAAGTCCTGTCTCTGACACAAGTTAGTTCTGTGACCATGGGGTAAATTATCTTCTCTCTCTCTCTCTCTCTCTCTCTCTCTCTCTCTCTCTCTCTCTCAGTATGTCTCTATCTCTGTCTCTTTGTCTCTGTTACACACACACACACACACACACACACACACACACACATTCACAAGAAGCTCTCTCTTTGGGGGGGGGCAGTGAGGTAATTGGAGTTAAGTGACTTGTCCAGAGTCACTCAGCTAGTAAGTGTCTGAGGTCAGATTTGAACTCAAGGGCTCCTGACTCCAGGGTCACTTCACCACTCAGATGCCTCCCAACAAAGTCTTTAAGATGTTAAGTTACAGATAAATTGCTGCTCTGCATTGGTGGAAGGAGTTACCTTAATAGAATGACCTCACGTTAAGACTATAGATCGCAACCATCAAAGCATGAGAGGCAATAGCAATGAGAACTCTCCCCAGTCAGAACAGACTGCCTCAGGAAGTAGTAGATTTCCCTTGATAGGAGATCTTCTTGTCGAATATATTGGATTGGCCATTCCTTTTCATGGATTTTACTTAAGTCCCTTCCAAATTTCAAATTCTAGCATCTCATACATCCATTTTCTCGGGAATGCTGAGCATCTGCACTTAGTATTTAGTATTCAATAAAACCTTAATTGATGGACTAATTCAAAGAAGGACTAGACATATCCCCCTTTATCCAAGAAGCAAAATGTTGACATAGACATAGACAAATCTCTGCTTTCCTGAGAAGTGGCTATATTACATTACCTCCCACATATATGAATCTCCCACTGATTTCAAAGGAGAAGAAGCACTAGCCATACTGGGCCCCAGGAGATTATAGCACATTTTGTCTATAATTGGCACTAACAATTATAACAAATGGTTATTAGGGCTCTGCACATGCCAGCTGTGAAAACAATCCATACTGCCTTCTGTAGAGAGTGTGTTTGCAAAGATGCTACATGAAATGCATGCCGGCAATGATACTAACTGGGATTATACATTTCCACACTTGTTTATATCTTCTCTTCAGAAAGAAATATAACTTTCAATTGAACTAGTTCTCCTTAACAGAGTATTGTGTCACCAGATTTGCCAGGAATTGCCATTATATTGGGAGCCTTAATTAGTACCAATATTTTTAGATCTCCTTTTTCTCCTTCCCCAGACCCTAAAAATAAGTTTGTATTTCAAATATTCAGATGTTCCATATTTGAAATTTATTCACTGGAACATTGATGAGTGCCTGACTGATTTAGATAATTTATATGTTTTCTGCAGATATTAAATAGCAATACATTTTTAATAGATATAAAGGGAAAATCCAAAAGTTCTACTCTCAAATAAAATACAACTAGAATTTCTCCTGTTATTCTATTTCAATAATTCGATGAATCCATGATTTAATTGGGGATGAGTTCTACTTCCTCAGGTACACATTATGACCCACTTTCTTATCCTATGGCCTCTCCTTCCTACCTAAGTGATTTTTATTTTGGTGGGGGGAATCATTTGATAATGTTGCATCAACTCTGAGTAACTCAGTTTCTTCAGGCAGAGTTGGAAGGAAAATCCCATGAAAAATCTTTCAAATAACATGTGATAGGGCTAAAAAGAATTTCAGGGAGTTTCAGTGGGATCAGTAATGTCATCATTTAAGAGGCTAGGTATCCATCAGGAAAGATTATCACCCTCCCATCCTCCAAGTCAAATCTGGCCAACTATTATCAAATCTTCCTTAGGTACCACATCTCCTCTGGTGTGTCAAAGAAGTAATATTGGATATTGAAACATTATGCCAATAGAAACTCATCCAAGTCCCATCAAGCTGAGAAGGTTTCTTATAGCTTCTCTCAGAAAAACCTCTTGTTCATGACTACCTAATCTGCAACTCCATGATGAATTCCCTGTCCTTGGCAATCCATGAAACAAATGTACCAAGTCAACACTATTTGATTATTTGAAGAACAGTCTTTGTACTAATATTCCATGCTGATCCTCCAAATATCAAAGATCCTTAAAATGGAGATCAATGTATCTATAGCCGGGAAACTAATTCATTACATATCTGCTCTTCAGATCGAAGGTTAGCTAACATGAAAGGACTTTGCTATTCTAACAAGTCTTCAAGAGATTTGGATTTCAAGAATCAGGACATTTTAATAAAAGGACCTTGACAGATTTTTTTTTCTTGCCGCTGACATCTTTTTATTCATCTTTACTATGAATATTGCTTCTGGTTCATAGTCTTAGCATTCCAAGGGAGTAAAGACTTTTAATGATAATCTAAAATTCACCATAGTCATTCCTAGGGGACATATGTGGTCAAGAATATTTTCCCTCTATATTTTAGTTAAACTGCATTAGATCTCAAACAAATGTTTCTAAATAAATTCCATTTTTACTCACCTCCCCCATTCCTTCCATTGGCATCCTCTAAAGTCTTCTCGTTTCATGTGGGGCTTTGATCTAACACAATTGAATTGGGTACTCTATAGAACATAAGACAACTTTCTCCAACTCATAGACATACACTGAAAAAACACTGAGAAATTCTTTCATAGACTACACTTCTGTAGAGAGAATCACCTATAAATATTGTAAAACATCATAATTAAAGTTGGAGAGAAGAGGGGATCAAAAAAGAAAAAAAAACACATCCTCCTTCTTTCCAATGACTCAGAAGGAATTTTTCATTTAAGAACCTTAAGGAAAATCTATGCATTTTATTGTTCCTGACATGAGATAAAAGGATTTTATACATCAATATTTATGAGTACTTTGAAGGAGGGGGGGAAAGGTCATTTTAAATAGTGAACCATTTCAATCATAAAATTTTTTTCAAAAGAAAATCATTTTTTATTTCATTAAGTAAATACAATAATAAAGTTTTGCTCATTCTTTTCTCAATAAATGAAAAATATTTTCTTTACATGGACATTTTCTTAGGATCACTGACTTAGGACTAACTGGAAGGGATAATAGGGACCATTTAATGCAATCTCCTCATTTTAAAGATGAAGAAATCAAAAGCCCAGAGAAATTAAATTACCTGTCCAAGGTTACACAAACAGTGCCTTGAGGAAGAATTTGAACTCATTTTCTCTGGGTTTTTAAAAATACTGAAAAATGAGAGAGTTAAAACAATATTGGAGAAAAATTTTCAAGGGTTTGCAAATGAAAGAACAGTGAGCTTTACTGATTTCCTGAGAAAATGATAAATTAAAACACTAAAGTAATAAATAGGCAATATATGAAAAAAAGGATGAGATGATTTTGGACTAGATGGTTTCATCAAAATAGATCTTTAGATATTTTGGTTCAATTAACAACATTATACTATTCTTATAAAGACGATGAGTTGTTCAATGGATAATAATTTACTTGGAGCAATCCAAAACTGGTTGAATTGCTGCTCTCAGAAGTCTACTTTCTTCTTGGCAGGAAGACTGCAGTAGCAGAGTATCACAAAAGGAGAGGTAGTTGGCACAGCGAATAGAGAACCAGGAAACCCTGAGATCAAATCCAAATTAAGACACTTACTAGCTGTGTGACCCTGGATATGTCATATAGCTTCTGTTTGCTTTAAGCCATGGCAAACCACTCCACTAGCTTTGCCAAGAAAATTCCAAATGTTATCATGAAAAGTCAGACACTACTGAAACAACTAAACAACAGCAATAAATCCCCAATATTTGTGCTTGGTTCTATACTGCTGAACACTTTTTTCAAAGATTTAGATTAAGGTATAGATGGTATCTTCAGATGACAAAAATTTTGGAGCGGTGCTTAAAGCATCAGAATAGACCTTTGGGTCAAGCATAATATGATGAAATTTTAATAGGGATCATTATGAAATCTTATATTTGGGTCCAAAAATCAGTTTCATAAATGCAAGGGAAGGGGAAATGGTAAGGAAGTAGTTTGCCTGAAAAAAAAATTTGAAGATTTTAGAGTCCTACAAACTCAATTTGAGATGTGTTGTATCAGACAATAAAAGTTAATTCAATGCAGAAATGTACTGTGTCTTCATTATGTCTTCTCTAGAGTAGAATACTTAGTTATGTATAATACAATGAAAGAAGAATATTAATAAACTGGAGCAATCCAGAGGAGATCTAACAAAATGATTAAGAACCTTTAGTTCATATCATTTGGGTGTAACTTTAAGGAACTGGAAATGTTATCCTGGAGAAGGTCCCGGATCTTCAAGGGGACAGGATAGATGCCTTCAAATATTTAGAGAACTATCACATTGGGGAGGGGGGATTCCTCACTCCATTTGGCCCCAAAGAGTAGGACCTGGAGTAATGGGTAAAAAAGGTAATAGGGTGGATAGAGCACTAGACTCAGAGTCAGGAAGACCAGAGTTCAAATGTGACTTCAGACTCTTAATAGTTATATGACCATGGACAAATCACTTCACTCTACTTACCTCGGTTTTCTAATCTGTATAATGAGCTGGAGAAGGAAATGACAATCCACTGTAGTCTCTTTTCCAAGAAAACCCTAAATGGGATTATGAAAGAATCAAACATGACTGAAAAATGACTGAGCAACATGTTTTAAATTTGCTTAGTTAATCAATCCTCTGCCACTGAGAGTGCAAAAGGAATTTTGGGACAGCTAGAGTCAAGTTCCAAATTAGTTCCAAAGAATGAGATTCACCCTCCTCCTAGATTTGTGATTTTACTAATATAAGAATTTCATTCACCACTATTTGAAGAAGAAAAAAAGTAATATATCTGTGACTTATAGCCTTAGTGAGCTATCTGGATTAAGTTGAATAACTTGCCCATTTTTCCCCTCACTCCCCTGCTCAAGAAAGTCCAGTGGCTCCCTACTGCCTCTTGGATAATTAAAGAATAAAATAAAAACAAAAATCTCTAGGTAGCATCTAAAAAATTTTCTTCCACCTCTAGCCTATATTTATGTTTATTTAATAGTCTGTCCTTTCCCCTACTCTGTTCCAATTAAACAGGACTTCTTACTGCTCCTCTCACAAGATACTCCTTTTGGTGCCTTTGCAAAGGTTAACATCACCCCCTCCTCTATACCTGGGCTGCCATCTGAACTTAAGTCATTCTGACTCTAGTCCCACCATTCTATCCAAATACGCTTCCTACCTAGCTGCTCTTAATTTATGAATTTGTGACAAAAACCTAGGGGAGGCCTCCTGCCAATTCTTCCCACAACCTCTCCCCAACACACAAACACACACACACACACATGCACGCACGCACACACATGCACACACACACACACACAGTACACAGTAACAGTGTATTCTTGGACCCTCCAGCTGGAACAGTAACAGCATGTTACCAGAAATGTTCTCCAATCACATTGATTCTCATTAATGTATAACATGTGGCAAAACAGCCCATGCCTTTCAGACCTGCATTTCCTAGATCCTATGAAGGGTAAAGTCATTTCTCAAAGCACATGTTGTGAATCACCTAGGATGGATTTGCCCTGTGCTCAAAAATATAGAACAACAATAGTATATTACCACCAAACCCAACATACCATTTTCTCTTCCTGAAGGGGCTCATTGGTGTTTACCATTTCTACAAAAATGGCAGTCTTTAGCTATAATCATATGACATTAGCATTTGACCCTGGGGAGTGAGCGACTCATTTAAAAAAGTGTCAAGGCCATGGCCATGTCCCACTGTGGTTTCCACATCTGTGCATGAGACAGATTCACAGCATGGACAAAAGGGAGAAGCAAAAGAGTCAATTAGATGCCTCAGAATTTGTGATGAAAAGAGCCAATTCCCTCAATAACAAAGGCTGTTATTCTTCTTTCAAAAACAGCATGAAAGCAATTTTTTTCGTCACAGACAATCTGGCTATATTGTTGTCTTGCCCATGAAATCAGCTATTATCCCAGTGTCCATGGCAGAATCTGACCCTCCCCACCCAGTGGTGCATGGATACTATCCACAAAGATTTCCAAATGAGAAATGATGTCTGTAGGGGGAATCTGGGGTAACTCTGAAATGCCAAAGACTACATTTAGCAAAGGGAGACAGATCTATACCACATGGGCAGATCCTTGTGGCACTAATAACATCAAGCTTGTTTCCTATAGAAAGGAAAGATGGTCAGGCCAAATGGTTGTTTCATGAGGGCTTCAGGGGGGAAAAGATCTGTATGCCCCACCTTTTGCAAAGCTGCCAATCATTTTCTACTTCAGGAGTCTTACATATCAATGGCAATCATGGGTGACCAAAGCCCAGAATGAACATGGTATCAGAGGTCAGTCTTAGCAGTCAAGAGACTGACCCTTTGAAATTAGTTCCCTTTTGTGGATGAATCTCTTAGATTATCAGCCCACTTCTATTCTTTCAAGTTTCCTAAGAGTGTTTAGGTCACATGTGACCTCCCTAAGGCTCATTCTTGTTGTCCAATTACTCTTCTTAAAAGTAAAATCTGATGTGCCAACCCTCTCTTCAATTAACTCCCAACCACTTTCACTATCAAACCTAAATCCATATTTGCTTTAAAACCAACCACATCATGACCCCTGCCTTCGCCACCTTCTTACCTCTTATACCCATTCTCCACATGCTTTGTGAAACTGGGTCATTAGCATTCCTACTGGTCCTCACACATAATACCCCATCTCTCAACTGTGAGCATTTTCCACTGATCTCCTTGTTGAAAATGCTCTCCCTCCTCATCCTTGCTTCCTGGCTTCCCTCATCTCCTTTAATTTCCAAATAAAATCCCACCTTTTATTTACAGAAATCTTTTCCCAGTCTCTCTTAATGTAAGTGATTTATCACTGGTATTGTTGTTAATTATTGTTGAGTCATGTTTGACTCTTCATGACCCCAGTTGGGGTTTTCTTGGCAAGATACCACAGCGGTTTGCCATTTCTTTCTTCATCTCATTTTACAGAGAAGGAAAATGAGGCGAGGTGAAGTGACTTGCCCAGAGTCACATAACTACAAAAGTGGCCGAGGCTGGATTTGAACTCTGGAAGATGATTCTTCCTGACTACAGACACAGCACTTTGTCTGTTTCACCAATTGATTATCACTAATTTATCAAACAAGCTATAACATGGTTGTTCATAGCTCTTTGGATGTTGTCATCTCTCCCATTAAATCTTGAGCTTCTTGAGAAGAAATGTTCTTTTGCATTTCCTTGCATTCCTCACACTTAACACAGTGAATGACTCAAATTTTCTTCATTCACTTTAAAAATATATATTTTAGATCAGAAGATCAAGATTTGACACTGGAAACAATTTCAAAAATCATCTGTTCCAAGGATTCTTACTGTGGGGTCTGTAAACATGGATATCTTTTAATATTTATAATCATTTCAATATAACTGATTTTCTTGATCATTTATTTTGGGGCAGCTAGGTGGCAAAAAAGCTAGAACCTAGAATCAGGAAAACATCTCCCTGACTTCAAAATGAGGTTCAGATACTTACTAGCTGTATGATCCTGGGCAAATCATGTAACCCTGTTTGCCTCAGTTCCTTATCTGTAAAATGAGCAGGAGAAGAAAATGGCAATAATTTATCTTTGCAAAGAAAACCAAAAAAAAACAATGTATTTTATTGGTTGCATTTAAAAGCATTATTCAGAGATTAGGTTTCATCAGTCAGCCAAAGATCAAAAAAAAAAAAAGGTCAAGAATCCTTCATTTAACCCAGTCTTCTATTTGACAGACAAGAAAGACCCAGAGAAGTGACCTTAGATAAAGTCTTACATGTGGGTAGCAAGTCCAGGATTCAAATTCAGACCTACCAACCCCAATTCTATAGTACCACTAAAGTCCAATTCTGATGTCTCTTGGTATCACCCATGAGGGTTCATGGGGTAAACCTGAGGTACTGGAGGCTCTAGAACACTTCCAGTGGGTTCTTCATCATCAGTCAACCAGTAGAACTCTCTTTCCTTCCCAAAACTGGTATTTATTAAGAAGGTGTAAGAAGAAGAGTAATTACAAGCACAATTATGCTACTATAAACAAAAACACATTCAAGCAGAGCACAAATCAGGTCCCTGAGGAAACTCTGCAGAGAGCATAAGAATTGAAGGGGAAGGTCAAGGCAAAGGAGACAGAGAGACAGAGACAGCGAGAAATAGAGACACAGAGAGAGAGACAGAGAGAGACAGAGAGACAGAGACAGAGAGAGATAGAGACAGAGAGAACACTGAGATGTGGAAGATAAGAGAAACATTGGTGGGGCATTGAGTCTGTGCAGGCACCTTGAAATATTCATCTCAGAATAAAGTTGCCAGTTGTAATCACTACTTTAAGGACTAAGGGTCTTCTATCTCCACATCTTTCTCTCCCATGGTCTTTGAAGCAATACACTTTATTGTTCTGGGTTTCTTTTATCTATTTTTTTACATAATTATTTTTAAAAATTAGGCCATAAAGCCTTTTTTTTAGGTTTTTGCAAGTCAAATGGTGTTAAGTGGCTTCCCTAAGGCCACACAGATAGGTAATTATTAAGTGTCTGAGACCGGATTTGAACCCAGGTACCCCTGACTCCAGAGCCAGTGCTTTATCCACTGCGCCACCTAGCCGCACCCATATTTTTGAATATTTAGTTCAACTTGAACAAAGTGTAATGGAGGAAACCATGAGTAAATTGGAAATACAAAATCTAAATTAAGACATACAGCTAAATCTCTTTCTGAAAATTAGAAATGTTACCAACTGGGGACTCCTTGATTATAAGCAAATAAAAAGGATTTTTGTGAACTGGAGGGTCATTATCCCTAAGCTAAAAGTGTTTGTAATTATTGTAACAAAGTATGGCTGATTAAGACTCCAGGAGAAGGGAATTAAGGAGGAGAGAGTGGTAACTCCAAGAGAAGATGACATCCTAACCCCACCCCTTAGATTGAAAATAACATTGCACATAAGTGAATTCCTATCAGACAGTAAAATGGGGTATAACAGTTGGGGAGACCATTAGTTCTTATATTATCTAGGGATCCAAAGGATCTCCCAAATGTTGGATGATGCCATTGTAGAAGAATCACAAGCAATAAAGGGTTGCCATTGATGAACAGGTAAGACTAGGTAATGACTTGAACCACCATAGATTGTACTCCTAAAGATGACATCAGAGATCCAAAAAATAATTATTATTGTTTTATTACATGTTATCATGTCTATCCTTTGATCCTTGACTGACATTATTTAATGCATTTTGTCTTTTATCTGTATCTTTTATTTCATTTATTGATAATTTTCATATGTCAGAGTTTACAAAGTTTTATTTCACATGCTTATATTTCCAAATTTAACTATGAACTTTCTATGTGGTCTATAAATATTTTTGATCATGGTTCTATTAGTATGCAATTTTTGAACACATACCACCAGTTTGTTGTTTAGTCCTTTTTTCAGTCATTTCTGATTCTCTTTGATGCCATTTGGGGTTTTCTTGATAAAGATATTAGAACAGTTCACCCTTTCCTTCTCCAGCTCATTTTACAGAAGAAGAGACTGAGGCAAACAAAATTAAATGATTTGCCTAAGGACACACAATATCTGAGGCCAGTTTTGAACTTATAAAGAGGAGTCTTCCTGACTCCCGTCCCAACATGCTAACCACTGTGCCATCTAGCTTCCCATACAGCCAATAATGTGTATTTTCTTATTACAAATTACAGATTTGTATGTGTATAATAAAGTACTTAGAGAGGTCATGGAGAAGATATGAGCTTGTTTCAGATCCAAGAAGACAAGATCAAATACTGCCTGTTCATTTATTTTTACCTGCAGATCATTTAAACTCCCAGTGTCCTAGTTGACTAAAACTATAAGTTACAGAGAAAACATCAACCTACATGGATTTAGGGAGTTACCTTATCTCAGAGTTCCCTATGCCAGTGAAATCACTGATTTGTTCCTCTTCTCTATAAAGTTCACACACCCAAATAAAAATGAGAAAAAAATGAAATAAATATGAAAGTATATTCAATTTTAAAATCCATAAAGAGCCACTGTAACTTATTTAATAGGGGAGTGAGGTGGGTAGATATGCATGTTAGGAAAATTGCTTTGGCAGTTTTGTGGAGGATAAATTGGATTATGGAGGGATTTGAAATAATAAGACCAATTCCATAACTTTGATAATCCAGGCAATGAGGTCCAGACCAGATGAGGGTCGAACCAATTGTGCATGTAAAAGAGTGGGGAAAGATAAGAAAGATACTGAGCAAGTAGGAATTGGAAGCTTTAGCAATTGATTGGATATAAAAGGTGAGAAAGAATGAACAATCAAGGATAATACCAAGTTCTTGAATGTGGGTGACTGGAGGAAGCATGGTGATGCCTTCAACATCAGTAGAGAAGCTTGGAAATAGGATGCGATTGGGAAGAAAGATAATGTAATGAAATCTGCAATGAATATAACTACCTAATCTTACCTGCTCAGCCTGTCCAATTCACTCTATTCTACCTAAAATGAAAAGGGAAGGGTCCGCACATCCAGGAGTATTTGTTGCAATAATGTGATAATTTTGAGGGCATAATGTGGGTATTCTAAAGGCAGAGCTTGTGCTGATGTGGGTGCTGATGTAGATTAAGGTATACTTGCCCTGAGGGACCAAAACATGGTTCAGAATGAGAGAAGAAGAATGGGGGGGGGGGGTACACAGAGTGGAAGGATACTGGAGTTTAAGGATAAGTGTGATTGTCTGGAGGACAAATTCCATGATTGATTATTGCATGGATGGTAGGCTATGACCCACCTATCCCACTCTGATAGATGGACTGGGATCAAATGAACCCACATCCTTCCTGTGGTCAGAATATGGTGTTCACTTTGGACACCATTTCCATGAAAAATGATTAATTTTCGTTAAAGTATTGTGCATACTAGAAGATAATCACCTGGCCCAGATGAATAGCAATCCAACATACTGAAAGAACTTGCAGATGGGATCATGGAATTGTGTCAGTAATCCTTCAGAAATCATGATGAATGGGAGAGAAGCCAGTAGACTGGCGATGGGCAACTGTCCCAGTTTTCTCACTGACAGAAAGGTGCATCCCAGAAACCACTGACAGGTAAGTTGGATGTCTCTGTTCACGTCTGCTAACCTGTTAAGGTGTTAGCAATCAGCAGTCGATTTGAATCTGGCACATATGTCAACCCAGTCTCCTGGAAAGAACTAAAAATTCTAAATTTCTGCCTCTAGGGGGCCTCTAAGGTCCACTCTTTTTAAAAAATTTCCCTGATAAAGACTTCATAATAGAAATAGAAACATTATTTCTTCAGCTGTGCAGATGGGAAAACTGACATTTGGATGGAAAGTGTTCTAGATTTGGAGGGTAAGGCCCCAGTTTCCACTTCCTCCCTGAGCTCCCTTCGGTGAATCGCTTAATCTTGGATTCATCTTTAAGGACCCTTCCATCTTTAAATTTATGGTCATACAACCCAATAAGTAGAACAGCTGGACTGGATGCCTACTATTTTTTTCCTCCAAAGTCCAACACTGATCTCACTACACCATGCTGTGTTTGAACACTAAGATACTATGACTACATTTTTCCATATCTTGATTGTCCTCTGGGGTTATGGCCTCTAACCAAGCACAAAGCATTCATTTACTCAGTAAATATTTTTTGCATTACCACTATTTGCAGAGAATTGGACTAGCCAGAGAGAAACAACATCTTTACCTGATAAACTAAGTTTGACCTCATGGACTTCATGGACTAATGCAGAAATAAGATATCGTCTTAAATACTTATAAAATACAAAGTCAAAGTGACAAGCATTTATTAAAACCTATTATTTATTTATTTATTGGTTATTAACCCTTTTGGGTAAGTACCAGGGATACAAAGAAAACAAAAGATAATCCCTGCCTTCAAGGAGCTCCCAGTCTAAATGGTAGGACAGCATGGAAACATCTATATATAATGAAGATATATTCAGTATAAATTGAAGATCATCTCAGATGGAAAATACTAGCAATTAAAGGTTCAATTTGTAAAATTACAAGGTAAGAATATTTCAGTTACAAAATAAATTTGTTATGCCTTCTCTGTTGCTCTTCCCAGGCTGAGGTATGGTTAAGGGGAATAATGACCAACCATTTCAGACAGCCTTGTAGGATAAGGACCTCATCAACATCAATAGCTAACTCAGAGACCCAGAATGATGATGAAAGATCCCCACCATCCATGCATGCACAAAGAATCCAAGAATCTGCTTTGGAAGGGACCTCAGAGAAAAGCTAACCTGATCAATACCTGAGCAACAATTGACTTTCTTTTTTTAATAGAGACAAAAATCTTTTTTTCTTTATTTAATATTTATTTATTCTCATTTTGTACAAATAATGTTTTTTATACATTAACAAAATATTCTTGTTTAAGAGTAAACAAAATACCCCTTCCCCAAAATTTATAGACTCACTTGAGCAATAAAGGGGAAAGAAAAAAATTAAAATTAAAATTAAAAAATAGCAATAATCGTAGGTATGGCCAGGTGGCGCAGTGGACAGAGCACCAGCCCTGGAGCCAGGAGTACCTGAGCCCACATCCAGCCCTGCACACCCAACAATCACCCAGCTGTGTGACAAGCAAGCCACCCCAACCCCACTGCCCTGCAAAAACCAAAAAAAAGAAAAAAAAGACCCAAAATAAAATAAAATAGTAATAATAGTAGGGGCGGCCAGGTGGCAGACAGAGCACTGATCCTTAAGCCAGGAGCACCTGGGTCCAAATCCAGCTTCAGACACCCAATGATCACCCTGCTATGTGGCCCCAGGCAGGCCACCCAGCCCCATTTGCCCTGCACCCCCCCAAAAAAATAATAATAATAAAAAATGTGCTTCAGTCTGTGTTCCAACACCACCAACTCTGTCCTGGGTAGATCACATTCTTTATGATAAGTCCATTGCAAAAGTTACTTCCATATTTTTCCACCATTGCCATTGCTGATCGCAACTCCCTCCCTTAGTACTTCTCCACTACCAGGTACTATATTTTCTCTCTCCTTTCACTCTGACTCTGCTGTAGGGTAGCTGAGTGGCACAGCAGACAGATCCCTGGCCCTGGGGCTAGGAGGCCCTGAGCCCCCCTACCACACCTTAGGCCCAGCATATACCTGGCCCTATGGTCCCAGACAGGCCTTCATTCCCAAGCCCTTTGCAAGACATAAAAAAGAAAATGTGTTATATGTGACCACTCTCCCACCATGGTCCATCCTCTCCTCCATCACTCACATCCCCCCCTTCCCCCATCCCTCCCCTCTCCTTCTTACTCCAGATGTCTATACCCCATTGAGTATATATGCTGTTTCCTCTCCTAGTCACCTCTGATGAGAGCAAAGATTCCCTCATTCCCTCTTGCCTTTCCCCCTTCCATATCCTTGCAACAGCTCATTGTAATAAAGAAAAATCTTATTATATGAAATATCTTGGCCTATTTCCCCCCCTCTCCTTTTTCTTTCTCCTATTACATTTCCCTTTTTTCTATTGACTCTATTTTTACACCATATTTTATCTTCAAATTCAACTTTCTACTGTGCTTCAAATATAAAATCTCCTTCTACCTGCACTGTTAATTAAGAAGGTTCATGTGAGTATTATCAGTGTCATTTTATACATGCAGTTCATCATCATCAAGTCCCTCATATTTTCCCCTTCTCCTCCAATCTCTATGCTTCACCTGAGTCCTGTATCTGAAGATCAAACCTTCTGTTCAGCTCTGGCCATTCCAACAGGAACATTTGAAATTCCCCTGGTTCACTGAAAGTCCATCTTTTTCCCTGGAAGAGTACATTCATTTTTCCTGGGTAGTTGATTCTCGGTTGCATTCTAAGCTCTTTTACCTTCTGGTATATTATATTCCAAGCCCTACGAGCTTTTAATGTAGTTGCTGCTAAGTCCTATGAGATCCTGATTGTAGCACCATGGTATTTGAAGTGTGTCCTTCTGCTGCTGGTAATATTTTCTCTTTGACTTGGGACTTCTAGAACTTGGCTATAATATTCCTGGGGGTTGGTTTTTTGGGATCTCTTTCTCAGGGGGATCTGTAGATTCTCTCTATTTCTATTTTGCCCTCTGCTTCTAGGATATCAGGGCAATTTTCCTGCAGTAATTCTTTGAAAATGATGTCAAGGTTCTTTTCCTGATCATGACTTTCAGGTATTCCAATAATTTTTAAATTATCTTTCCTAAATCTGTTTTCCATATCAGTTGTTTTTTCAATGAGATGTTTCACATTCTCTTCTAATTTTTCATTCTTTTGGTTTTGAAATGTTGAGTCCTGATTTCTTGTAAAATCAGCCATCTCCCTGAGTTCTATTCTTTGTCTGAAGGATTTATTTTCCTCAGACAGCTTTCTTATCTCTTTTTCCATCTGGCCAATTCTGCTTTTTAAAGCATTCTTCTCCTCAACAACTTTTTGAACTGTTTTATCCATTTGACTTAAGCTGGTTTTCAGCATGCCATTTTCTTCATCATTTTTTTGGATTTCCTTGACTGAGCTGCTGACTTCATTTTCATCTGCATATTTCATTTGCATCTCTCTCATTTCTTTTCCCAATTTTTCTTCTATCTCCCTCATTTGATTTTCAAAGTCTTTTTTTGAGCTCTGTCATAGCCTGAGCCCAGTTTCTGTTTTTCTTGGAGTCTTTAGATGCAGGAGCTTGTGCTTCCTCATCTTCAGACTGAGTATTTTGATCCTTCTTGAGCTCATAGGCAAAATATTTCTCAATGGTGTTCCTCTTGTTTCTCTGCTTGCTCATTTTCCCAGCCTAAGCCTGTTTTGGGGGTTCTTCCTGAGCTTTTGGGACACTCCCACAAGGATCTCAGTGTCTGAGGCTCTGTCCTCTCTCTTGGTCTGTGAATGACCATAAGTGCCCCCCCTCTGCCATGGGGCTGAGGTGGGGGGCCCTGATGTTCTATGGGGGGGGGGCTAGACTGCAATAAGGATTTGAATGTGGTCAGAACCCCAGCATTCTGTTCCAGGGGCAGAGGACAGAGCTCTACAGTCTCTCCTTCTTTACTCCGCTCCCTAGGTTCAATGGGCTCATGCCCTGGGGGCTCCTGCTTACCAACTCCACCTGCTTCTGTTTCCTGGATCTGGACTGCCTTGGCCACGCTGAGCTGCTCACTGCTTGCTGTGTGCCCTGAGGGCTGGGCTTCAGGTGCTTACTCTGGCAGAGGTCCCCCGCTGTTTCTCCAAGTTGTACCCGCTGCTCCCCAGGGCATAGGTCAGGAAACTCTGCCACTGCTATGAGCCGCAGCTCCCAGAGTCCTGGGGCTGCCTCCGGGAGGCTGAAGTTCTTTCGCTCTGGTGGGCCGCCCCTCCGTCCCGGAGGAGCAGAGCCTTTCTGCTCTTTTCCAGGTTACCTTGAGTAGGAGAACTGCCTCCCTGAGTCCCTCTGTGGGTTCTGTCTCTTGAAAATTTAGTTAGAGCCCTTAGTTTATAAGTTTTATGAGAGAGAGCACCTAAGAGACAAGATCCTCTCTTGTCGCCATCTTGGCTCCGCCCCAACAATTGACTTTCTATCTATGTATTTCACAAATAATGATGCAGAGGGAGTTGATCTACCTACTTAGACAACCCATTTCACTTTGAACTCTCTAATTGATGTTGTTTGGTCATGTCTGACTCTTTGTGATCCCATTTGGAGTTTTCTTGGCAAATATACTTGAATGGTTTGCCATTTTCTCTTCCAGTTCATTTTACAGATGAGAAAACTAAGACAAACAGAGTTAATGCCTTGCCATAGTAAGTATATCAGACCAAATTTGAACTCACAAAGAGGAGTCTTCCCAACCCCATACCCAGAACTCTTTGTGCCACTTAGCTGCCCCTAAAACAAAAATTAACAACTAGGTGGTTAAGTGGTTAGAGTACCAGGCCTGAAGTCAGGAAGACTCAGTTTCCTGAGCTCAAACTTGATCTCAGATACTTACTCACTGTGTGACCCTGGTCAAGTCACTGAACCCCCTTTGGCTCAGTTTCCTTCTCTGTAAAATGAGTTGGAGAAGGAAAGACAAACTACTCCAGTATTTTTTTCCCAAGAAAACCCTAACTGGGGTCACAAGGGTCAGACATGACTGAAAGGATTGAACAACCACAGCAAACAGCATCTCCCTCCCACAGTTGTCGGGAGGATCAAATGAGATAATATTTGCAAAGTGTCCCATACTGTTCCTGTCCCACAGTAGACCCTTGATAATAATTGTTTTCTTACTTTATTTATATAAAACTCAAATTTACCTTTTTTTGTACCTTATGGGATAATGGAATGGAATGGAAGCTGGAAAGACTTTAGAAACTGTCTACTCCAATCCCTTCAATTAATAGATGAAGAAAGTGAATAAAGAAAAAGTAAATGATGCAAATGTCAGAAGAAAGTTCTAATTACAAATCTAGCGTTCTTTCAACTCTAGTTTCCTTCTGCTATTCGTTGCTCTGAGTTCTGCTCTTTAACTCTGATAATTCTTCCACATGATACTTACGGTAATGAACCATGCTCCCAATAGAATAGCTTTTGAGGGCAATCATAGGAACAGTACTATGGAAACTGGACCCCTGAAGATTCTTTGAATGTTCATTCTACTTGGGAACACTATGGGGAGCAAGTTAACTTCAGAGTCAAGCCTCTAATCCATGAAACAAATAAAAATCATTTTTTCAGGTGTGGTTATTCTTTTAAAGATATTAGAAAGTTTGTACTAATTCAAGGTTCTTTCCTCATGCCATGAATTAACAGTAACCTTTATTTGGGGCTATTTCCTTTTTCTAATTTGTGTTTTTTTAAATCCATGATTTATCAATAATGCTATGTACCACTCATTTGAAATTTGGTTGCACATAGGAGGCTAATGGTAGATGCCAGAGATAGAAATCTTTGATTAAAAGATAGATATTTCCCTAATGGGGACTTTATTTGGGGGAAGGTGTTTGTTTTTGCAAGGCAATAGGATTAAGTGACTTGCCAAAAGTCACAAAGCTAGGTAATTATTAAGTGTCTGAGGTCGGATTTGAACTCAGATCCTCCTGACTCCAGGGCCGGTGCTCTATCCATTGTGCCACCTAGCTGCCCTGTAATTGTTGACTTAAAAGCTTATGGACATATAAGGGAATATTATGCTTATTAATATTCATTATTATTATTATTAATCATCATCATCAACATCTCTATAATCTCCCTAAAGTAGATAAGAAAGAGACCCACATGAATCCAGATCAATTTATCTATAAGCTAAAACCACAAGTACTTACTACCTTACAAAGTCAAATTGGTTGGAAAATTGGCACCCTAGGCAAATCTCCAACTTCCTACATAGAGTAGAAGGGGGCAAGGAGTAGAGGCAAAAAACAAAAAAAGTGGTCAAACCATGGGCCTACTTATGGTCATGGGAATCTCCATTTTTTGAAGACAAAGTATGGCATCAGATAACCCAGATCCTGAAGGAGAGAGAAACTGAAAAAAGTTAATTTTTCTTCATAGCCAGACCTATTAGCTGCATAATTAGCTTAAACTGGGAATGAGAGAGGAAGGGTAGGTTAGTGAATAGAGAGTCAGATTTAACATCAGGAAGATTGGGATTCAATTCCTGTCTCTGAGACATAGTGGCAATGTGACCAGACCCAATCACTTAGACTCAGCTTCCTCAGGCAACTTTGCAAACCTTCACTGAATTATAAACAAATAAGTCACGAGAGGAAAACTCCACCAAAGATTCCCTATATGCATAAAAACACAGATCTGGCCCATTTTCACACACACACACACACACACACACAAACACACACACACACACACACACACACACACACACAGACACACACAATATATTATATCTAATTGGAGAGACCTGAGATATTTTTTTGCATAACCATTCCATTTCATAGACGAGGCAGCAGAAACAGGGATTAAGTGAATTATTTGTCCAAAGTCATACAAATTGGGGCAGCTAGGCAGCGCAGTGGATAGAGCACCGGCCCTGGAGTCAGGAGTACCTGAGTTCAAATCCAGCCTCAGACACTTAATAATTACCTAGCTGTGTGGCCTTGGGCAAGCCACTTAACCCCATTGCCTTGCAAAAAAAAAAAAAAAAAAACTAAAAAAAAAGTCATACCATACAAATTGCTACTATTGAGACAAGGATTCAAACCCATGTCCCCTGGCTACTGATTCAATGTTAATTCTAACATATTTTGTCTTGAATATGTCTGTGTTCAAGAAACTCTCCTGAATCCTGAGTCCTTTTATCAAGGAAAATAGATTTATTTTATTAGCATCACTAATATTGCAAGAACAAGTAATTCTAGAAGAAAATTTATACTATCCAAAAATCTTAATCTGGTTATGTTTTTCTCTACTCATATAAATATGGACTAAGGTGGGAAAAACCAAAGGACAATGTATAGTCTCTATTAATATGTATGTATGCCGTTCGTCTATCATGCCTGAAATAAATTTGCTAAAACATGTGTGTTTACTATATACTAAACAGATGGAACACCAAAAGAGCCAGGGATGCAATGTACTTTCTTTAGAAAGAAATGCAGATTCCTCATTAAAAAGTCAAATCCTTCACTTGAAAAGATTTAATAGCATGAAGATTCAGCTTGTTAGATGTATAGTATAGAAAAATGTTTAAAGTAAAAACTAGACCCCAAAAATAGGGTCCTATTTCATCCCTTTAGGCCTCCTCTGAAATCCCTCTCAGATCACTAGCTACCCCCTTCTAATGTGTCTCCTTCATTTTCGAAGAAAATCATGACATCAGGGAGGTGATGCCACCATAAGCTTGTGAACTAGATTTGAGTGAGGGGGCCTGTGCCTCCTCATTTTCTCCTCCAGCAACCAGTTATGGATCAGGACAACTGGAGATGGCCCTGGATGTGAGGCAGTCAATGACTTCCCCAAGATCACACAGCTAGTAAGTGGCAAGTGTCTGAGGCTGGCTTCAAACTCCTGTCCTCCTGACTCCAGGGCCAATGTTCTATCCATTGCACCACCTATCTTCCCCCTTCTGGTATTAATCCTTTCTTCTGCTTTGGCTTGAATGCTCAGTCAAAGTAGTTATTAGGATGGGATAAGTTGAACTTCACTTGTAAATTTACTCTTCATGAGATACAAGCAACTGAGCCACCATATTTGGTGTCTGATATGAAGGACGTAGAACAGGGAGGCCTGAGTTTGTATACTTCTCTTTTACTTACTACCTTAAAATAATTAATCTCTGTAAAGTCAATTTATGAGGGGAGTTAATATATGTAAAAATTTGCTATATAAAAGCTATTTATTTTTGTTTAAATTATAATAATAATTATTATTAATATTGAGAATAAGTAGTCAAAATAGGAAGCCACTATATTAAATGACCTTTTTTCCTCCGCCCTGAATTTGTCCCCCACTATAGAAGCTTTCTCCCCTCACATTGCTCTTATAGGAACACTGAAATTAACTCCAAAGTTCTCTAGGACTGATTGTGAAATGTTTCATGTGATTATTTATAATTGGAAATCAATACAGGCTACACATAAGAACCTGATTTGTTGTTTTGTTAACTGTCTCAACTCAAGAAAGTGTTGGAAAAAAAAAGTTTTTAAATGCAGATTATTTTTTAAAATGTGTCATATATCCATCTTCCCTCCAACAGCCAGAGCTGGTTGCTAATCATGTCTACACATACTCCTCCTTCCTCCTCTCCATTCTAGCCCAACTGTGGTCCTATCTTGTTATCAAGCCCAGAAAACTCCCCAGAACAACCAATAAGTGTCTCTGGGTTTCCATGCCCATGAAAGCCAATGTCTTTCAGTATCCCATGGTATGCTGTGATGTCTCCCCCGAAAGAAGCCTTAGGTCAAAGGTACACGATTTCTCACCAAGGTTTCTCTTTCCTCACACATTTTCCTTCCATACCAACAAAGCTTATCATGTGCCAGGCATTTGACTAATATTGATTAATTATTTTTATTAGTAACCAATTGATTTAATAGGTAATTCATTAATTACTTAATAAAAACTGAACACTACAAAATTAAAATGACTAAGCTCTTCCTCTTCTTCCACTGCTTTGTAGTAGAGTACTATAGGTTTGGATCCCTGAATATAATGTCAAATACTTTAAAATATGTGATTGATATTAGTTAATTTTAACTCCTTAATTTTAGTCTTATTGTAAGAAACTTTCTGGGAAGGGGTAGAGATATACTGGGAAATGTAGATGATGTAAAAATGAAAGATTATTTTTTTAAAATACAATAAAATAAGGGGTGGCTAGGTGGCACAGTTGATAGAGCACCAGCCCTGCAGTAAGGAATACCTGAGTTCAAATCCAGCCTCAGACACTTAATAATTACCTAGCTGTGTGGCCTTGGGCAAGCCACTTAACCCCATTTGCCTTGCAAAAACCTAAAAACAAACAAAAATATGTCTCCCAGAACTGCATATAATATTCTAGATGCAATCTACTTAGAGAAGAAAACCAAGATTCTTATTTTCCTAATTCTAGATCCTGTGCCCTTCTTACAGAAGTCTCTTCTAGCTCCGAATCAATGACCCAGTGAAAAGAGTTGCTATTTCACATTACTAACTTGTTTTGAAGGTGCAGACCACCAAAGTTTTTAGATCTTTCTCAATGTGGCATCTATTTATATCTTTCTCCATCTTATGCATATAAATCTGATATTTGGAATCCAAATCTTAACACCTTGCTTTTATACTTAATGAATTTTATCTTCTTTGATTTGACCTACTATTCTAGCCTTTGAGATATTTCAGAAGATTTATCCATTGTTAATAAGCTCTTCCTGAGTTGTGACAACTGAAAATGTAAAGATTTGAACTGTCTTTATCCAAATAAAAGAGTACAAATGTTTACTACCACAGAGTCAAGTATAGAGCCCTAGAGGAGCCCATCACAAGCCTCCTTCTACATTGTCAGCAAATCCTTAGTGAGTGCCCTTCACATTTGGCTATTCAGATAGTTCTCAATCTGATGGGAATGGGGAGGGGATAGCAAGGAATACTGAAATTTTGTTTTATGGTATCCAAATCCTAAGAAGTTCAATACATGGAGATTCCTTTATGACCCCAGTAGTTCACTCACAAATTCATATTCATATAGCACTTTTTTTGCAAAGCACATCTTATAAATTACTCCATTCGATCCTTCAAACAACCTTATGAGTTAGGTGCTTTTATTAGACTCATTTTACAAAAAAGAAACTGAGATTAAATGACTTAGTCTGTATCACATAGCTACTAATAAGTATTTGAGGTAATATTGGAACCCATTCTTCCTGACTCAAAGTTCAACAATGTTAACTATTGACAAAGATTTGACTAGTAATTTTGCTATCTCTTATAGTAATTTTGTTATCTCTTTATACTTCATTTTTCTTCCTTAAGGATATGATTTCTCTCTCATCACATTCAGTTTGGATCAATGTATACCATGGAAACAATGTAAAGACTGGCAAATTGCCTTCTGTGGGGGGAGGAACAAGATTAGGGGAAAAATTGTGAAACTCAAAATAAATAAAATCTTTAGGGGGAAAAAAAGAACACTAAAACAATTTGAAAAAGAAGAAAAAGAAGACAACACTTGACCTCTCTTCCAACATATTTCCCATTAAACATTTTAATTCAGAGTATCTTCTAGAAATGATAAAGTTAATAGGGTTCTATAGGAAAGGTATCTAAACCAGAGTTTCTGACATATTACCATTTCTGTGTGTGTGCTCATGCATGCACACATGTGCAATGTGTAAAAGAGGAGAAAGGAAAAGGGAAAGTAAGGAAAGAGGAGAGAGAGAAGGCAGAAAGGAAAAAGAGAGTAAGATTGGGAGACAGTAGGCATATGTATGTAGAAAGGACAGAGAGGAAGAAAGAAGAGAAAGATATCGAAAAGGGAAGGGAAAAGAGAAGAATTAAGGAGAAAGAGGATGGAGGGGGAGGAGGTGAGAGAGAGGAAATCGAGAAAAGATAGAAAAAGAGGAAAAAGAAAAGGTGTGTGTGTGTTTGTGTGTTTGTGTGTGTGTGTGTGTGTGTGTGTGTGTGTGTGTGTGTGTGTGTGTGTGTGTGTGCTGGCTTGGCTTTAAGAACTAGTCAGAAATGTAGTTCAAACAATTGTTTTGAATTGAGACTGAGTATTAGCCTCCATATTGAGAGATTTGTATGTATGCTTGGCTCTAGTTCTGCAGAAAATAGAGTATTTTGTCTCCAAGAACAATAAGAGGCTGTATGCTGTATCCTCTCATCCCCCTTTGATGACACCCACCCTTGATTACACCAAATCTGCCAGCAGAATTGCACAGGGAAATCAGACATCTTATTTGGCCAGAAGTACAAAGAGCAATTGTTTTCTGTGAAATAGAAAAGTTTCTAATGCATCTAGAATATGGAAGAAAAAAACCTTCTAAAGGAAATAAAGATGAAAACCTTTCTCCTGTCAGCAGCATCTGTGACCAGAACCATATCTCTAATTCCCCCACCTCCTCCCACCCCCAAACAACCTGTAGCCTCCAAAGTTGGAGACTTCTTCATCTAGAAAATGATTGCTATTTGATTACATTAAAGCTTCCATCACAAGCAAGAAATATTTTACACAGCAAAGAACAACCCTCTTATTCTGAGCCAGTTAAAGGATAATTGGGGCTAACAGTAACAATGAAAACCACACTCTCTTTCCATTTCCATGGCCAGTCCTGGATTGGTTTGGTAGACCTGGTAATAACAACAGTGACTTTATGCCCCTTCTAGAAAATTCTAGAGTACAGAGTCCTTGGTATCCAGGTCTTAAATCCCTATAATCATCTAACCTGAGTTGTACCTATTATCATCAAGTAATGTGTTTTAACCAAAGCACTGAAGCATTTTGATTCCCATTTCAAGTAAACCTAAGAAAAAGATGAGTCACCTTCAGTACAGGGTACCCACTGACCCCTTCTAACCTTCCTCTCTTGTTAGATGATTTAGAGTCAGAAATAGGGAAGAACTGCCTATTCCAAAGATGACAGCCTTAAAAAATGGGAAATCCTGATGATACCCAGATGATTGGATAGACTGATGATTTCTTGAGTCAACTCTCCCTGGGAAAGCATGCCAGCTTTCCTGGGCAGTTATTGGCTTCATCACAGATGGTCAGGTAGTATCCTCAAGAATCTGTGGAGTGTTTGGCTAACTCTATGGCTCATTCTAGTTAAGTCATATTAAAGCCCTCATAATATTACCAAGCAAACAGAGGTCAGTGGCATCTAAACTGGAAGCTAAGAATAGATTGGATGCAATGAAGAAAGACATATTCATGGCTCTACAAAGAGCCCAAGAGAAAAAAAAAAGTTTCACCGTACTCAAGGCATTTTGAGAATGCCAGTAAAAGGATTTCTTGAAGCTATGCTCTCTAATTGTGACTCCACTTTTCCCCTGAGCTCTCTATATTTCAATAGGAGAGTATCAAAAACTTGTGGGGAGGATATGTTTTGTCAACTATATCAACAACATTGATCTATATTTAGTCCCTACAATGTGCTAAGCACTTCACAAATATCTTAATTCATTCTAGACTATATATGTGCGCAATCAAAATTATCAGTTTTCTTTGATCATCTCTAACCCTTGTTTATTCATGAATTCTTCCACTATCCTTAGTTGTGAAAGGTATTTTCTTCTTTGTTCCTCTCATTTGTTTACAAAGCAACCTTTTATCTCCAAATTATATATCTATTTCTTGTTTTATTTAACATATATATATATATTATATATTATATATATATATATATATATACATATATATATGGTGTGAGATATTAGTCTCAACCGCATTTCTGCCAGACCATTTTTCATTTTTCCAGAAGATTTTGTCACATAAAGGGTGCTCACAGCTGAAGCCATGGTTCTGGGGTTTATCCTTCATATTTTTTAATGCAGCATTCCTAATATAGTCCAAAGATCAATCTCTTTATATTTTAATAAGTTGCAAATAATTTGGATGACTATTGGTATACTATTATTATAGTATATTTTGAGATATGGTTCTACTAAGCTTCCTATTTCTCATTATTTCCCTTGAGATTATTAAATTTTTATTCATCCAGATGAATGTGGTTATGATTTTTTTCCTAGTGCCATAAAGTATTCCTCTGGTAATTTTATTTGTATGGTAATGAAAAGGTAAATTAAATTAACTTAGAGAGTATTATTTTTATTTTAATAACATTATCTACCCATGAGCAATCAATAGCTCTCTAATTATTTAGATATATATTTACATAAGTGTTTTTGTGGTTTTATTTACGTAATTTCTTTGTGTATCCTGACAGATATATTCCCAGGTACTTTATACATTCTGTAATTCTATCAAAAGGAATTTTTTTCTCTCTTTCCCTGCTATATTTTCTTAATGAAATCCAAAAATGCTAATGATTTATGTGAATACATTTTATATCCTGCAAAGTTGCTTAAGTTACTCATTATATCAATTTTAGTTGAATTTTTGGAATTCTTGAGATACAATATCATACCATCTGCCAAAAAAAGCAAAACATTCTATTTCTTCTTTGTCCATGTTCATTTCTCTTCCTTATCTTTTTTTTCTTGGCTACCTACCATTTCTAAACCTGTTAATTAATATTGTATTCTGATCCTATTGGAAATGATCCTAGCATTTGTTCATTTAATGTCATATTGGCTCTGTTAGATAAGTATTATTTACTACATTAAGCAATGTTTATTTATTTCTATATTTTCCATTACATTTTTTTACCAAAACAAAAATGTATCTTGGATTTTTGTAGAAAATATATAATACCCATTGATATAATCATGTGATTTTTATGATTCATATTCTTAATGAGGTCTATTATATTTTTAAACAATCAATTATAATAATAATAGCAATAATAAGTTTTAACTTTTCTTATATTATGCTAATTCTACATTCCTGGCATGAATCCAGCATGGGCAAAGTACATAATCTTTTTACAAGCCTCTTTGCTAATATTTTATTTAATATTTTTGCAGCAGTTTTCATTAGAGATGTTAATCTGTAGTTTTGGTTTTCTTGCTAATTAAAGTATCAAGACCATATCTGTAAAAATAAAAAAGATTTTGGAATGATCCTTGTTTTCTAATTTTTGCAAATAGAATATGTAATATTGAACTTAGTTATTCTTTGAACATTTGATAGAACTCATTTGTAAAGTCATTGTGTCCTGCAGTATGGTGGTGGTGGTATTTATTTTAGGAGTTCAATTCTGACTTCTCAACTTTTTTCTAATATTGAATCATATAAATTATCCTTTTTTTAATTCAATAAATCTAAACATTTTTATATTTGATTTATTTTATCATAATTATCAATTTGGCATTAAGTTGAGCAAAATTATTTCTGCTAATTTTTATTTCATCTTCTCTTCTTATGAATCTATTTTTCATAATTGATACAAATTTCATTCCTCTCTCCCTTCTTTTAAAAATTAAACTAGCTAACTTTGCTTTATTAATATGGATATTTGTAAACAGCTCCAACTTGTACTTATCATTTGAATAGATGTTTTGCTTTCAATTCTGTTCATCTTTTTCCCAATTAATAGATTTTCTTTTATGGCTATTAGTTGTTAGTGGTTTTTGTTTTCAAACTTGTTGCCTTTCTAAAATTTTTATTAAGTGTATACCCAATTCTTTTATTTCTGTTCTCTCTTTTTATGGATGAAATTCCCACAGGAGTGCTTTAGTTGCAACCCATAAATATGAATATGCAGCCTCAGTTCTAATTTTATAAAGTCTCTTTTGTTCCTGTTATTTAGTCTTTATCCCACCACTGTTTAGAACTAAATTACAATCAGAATTCCAGTATTGAATATAATTTTATTACATTTTTGTTAATATAGATTATGCTAATTTTTGCTCAGTTGCATTTCTCAGTTTTTTATGTCCCAATACATTGTCAGTTTCTAAAGAGGTATTATGGACATCAGAAATATATATATATATATATATATATATATATATATATATATATATATAGATATATAGATATACTCTTTTTTTCTCCTTTTTAATCCTATCTCCAGAAAATTCAACACATTTAACTTTTCTTTTCTTTTTAGGTTTTTTGCAAAGCAAATGGGGTTAAGTGGCTTGCCCAAGGCCACACAGCTAGGTAATTATTGAGTGTCTGAGACCGGATTTGAACCCAGGTACTCCTGACTCCAGGGCTGGTGCTTTATCCACTACGCCACCTAGCCACCCCAACATTTAACTTTTCTAAAAATCTATTCAGTCATTAGCTTCTTTCTAATTAAAGGTTTTGTAAAATTTTCTTGGTTTGAAAAGTCTTCCACTATGATAGTTTTACTATCTATTCCTCCAATCCAATTAATTTTTCCTCTAAGTATTTAGACATTATACTATTTGGCATATATATATATATATATATATATATATATATATATATATATATATGTATATATACATATATATATATATATCAAGCAAAGTTATTGATTTGTAAGTAAGACAATATTTGAAAAAAATTAATAGCATAGTGCCTGGAAAATAGTAGGTGCCATATAAATGCTTATTCATTTCTTCTTTTTCTTCCCATCTAACATTTCATAATGTAGTTTCCTTTCTTATCTCTTTTTATCAAGTTTATTTTTACTATTGTCTAAAGAAAAATTCTGATTGTCCTCTCATTATTTTTATTTATCTGAAGCATATACATTTTGCTTCAGTTCCTTATTCTATCTCTGTGTGAATCTTTATATTTCAAATGTGTTTCCTTCCAAACAACACATTGAACTGTTTTTCAAATCTTTTCTGCTATCTCTTCCATTTTATGAGTGAGCTCACTCCATTTATATTTATAGTTTTAATTGCTAATTTTGTACGTCCCTCTATCATGTCTTTTTCCTCTCCTTTATAGCAAAAGGTAGGGAAAAGGGACTTGGCTTAACATTAATGTTCTATAATTGAAGCAATCTGTTTCTGTTCCATTACCCATCTTCTTTATTACTTGTTCCATCTCAGTTACAAGTTTTTAGTTTCTTTCTTTGCCTTTCATCCCATTCTACCTTCCATTGTTGGAGGATTTATTTGGGGTTTTGTTATTTTGGAGATTTTTTGGATAGGAGTAGAACTCCCTCCCTCTTTAATCTTCCTCTACCCTCTCACCATCCCTGCTGATTTTCCTGTGGAATTTAATATATTTCTACACTATGCTCTTTGAATGTGTGTCATTAATTTCTCCTGAGTGTATTTAATCTTATTTTATTAAATGAAAGTAAGACTCATGAAATGCCAGTTTCCCCTCATCATTTCAGAGGATGTTGTGTGGGTTCTTTCTTTTTCCACTTTGATAGAGCTGGACAGTTTTTGGTTATGATTTCTTGAAACACGTTAACAAGGTGTTTTTTCCCTTGGTCATGACTATCAGGCAGCCCAGTGATTCAGTGATTATCTCTCTTTGACCTATTTTCAAATCAATTATTTTTGATAGTCTAGACCTTATATTTTCTTTTCTAAGTTGAATTTTTTTAATTTTATTTCCACATTTCTGTTTTTCTTATGGAGACCTTGCTTTCTTTTTAGCCAATTCTATTTTTAAGGAGCTCACCTCTTGGATATGGTTTTCGTATGTTATAAGCTATTAATTCTCCTTGCCATTATTTCACCTCTAGCTATCATTCCTTTAACATTACATTTTGTATCTTTTGTTTCATTTCCTCTAGGTACTCTTGTAATCCTTGTGACCAGAGCATTCTTTTCTCTGAAACTCTATTTGGAATTGTTATAGAGTTACTCTCTTATGAGTTTACCACTTAGACTTCTCTCAGTTCATAATATTTCTTCTATTTATTTAAATCTCTGAACCTCATTTTTGAACTGAGGCTTTGTGCTTAGGTCAGACTCTGTTCATCCATGTTCTTTTATGATGGCACAGATCCTACATAGTTGGAAGGGGCTAAAACTAGGCCACCACTTTCTATAAAAATTCCTGGATCTTGGCTCATTTACCTGGTGGCTCACCTTAGGTTATGGCCTTGGCTCCGTCTCTGTCTCTCTTACACAGTTCTAAAGCCAGTGTTGGCTCTGTCCCTTGTTTTGAGCCTGACAGGTCCCAACCAGCTGTTGTTGATTTGCTTTTAGCACAACCCAGGTTCAGGTGTGGGCTAGCTAGGTACTAGGCTGGTAGGGCCTAATCCCCAGGCATTATCTCCTGATATGCCTTATGTGGGGCTGCCTGGAGTTGAGCTTCCTATATTTTGTTCTAGCTTTATCTTCTTTTACTTTGCTTTCCAGTTACCCTGGAATGTGTCTGCACAGAATTTCTGCAGAACTCCGGCAATTTTTCTAAAGTCTTGGACGTGGTAGAGTAGTTTACAACTATTTTTCTTTCTTTTGGGGGGAAGGATTGTTTAACCATCATTCCTTTTAGAGCAGAATTAGGGCACAGGATGGCAAGAAGGGGGTCTGGTTTCTTCTGCATCCTAACAGACTACAATTCCTCTCCCTCTTGGATTTTTCTTCAGTTTATATAAAATCAGAATCATTGAATTTAAGAATTGGCAAGAACCACAGTAGCCGTGTTGTTCAACCCATTGACTCCAAAAAGAATCCTCATGTGGAACACGACCAATTGTAAACTCCTTGAGGGCAAGATCTAGGTTTTTGTTCGTTTTCCTATCCTCAGCTTAAAGCTTTATATAATAGATATTTAACTCATCTCTGCTAAATTAAGGAATGGGGATTGGGTTGATAATTTCAATGGAATAGGGAACTCCTGGATAAGTAATTTCCTTTAACCATGCAGATCAGCACCTTCTCTGCAATTTGTAGTTCTAGGGAGTTGGCAAAAGCTCTGAGCAGTTGCTCGAGGTCAATTAGCATCAGAAGGATTTGAACCCAAGGTTGCTTGTCTCTTAAGCCATTTACTATTCCCTATACCATATGGTCTCTTTATTTTTTAAATGGAATAAATCCTGGCTTCAGAAGTGCTGAATAGATGAGATACACCTAAGTGTGATGAAATAAAACTATAGAGACAAAGGAAGAGAAGAAAAGCAACCTGGATGTGGTGTCATTTTTTTAAAAAATCATTTCATTCAGGGTGTATTAAACATTTAACTGTTTACCCAAGGCGATCCTTAGCATTATGGTAAATTTATATAACCCTTGAAATGGAGGCAGTAAGGAGTTAAAAAAAACATTTAACTATCTCTCTTTTAAAAAGTATACAGGTTAAAAAATTTTCAATTTAATCTGCATTTTTAACTCTTTTCTATTAATTAATTCTAGAAATCCAACAAAACAATAGAACTCTAGAATTCTTAATTCTAGAAATCCAACAAAATAATAGAGCAAACCCTTACTTCTAGTATTTGCTGATTTTGAGGTATAAATACTCACACTACAAAATTAACAATTGACTATCCCAAGCCCAATATGACCTGTTTTCTCAAAGGAAGGGATTTCAAGTCATCTAAGCCATCTGTGATGTAGCCATCTGACTTCCTTTTATAGTTCTCCAGTGAAATAGATCCTACTACCCCCTGGTGCTACCCATACCACTTTTTGGACAACTCTGATTGTCTAGATGTTTTCCCTTCTGCCAAATAAAGTTCTCTCTCTCTCTCGATACATAGCACTTTATAACTTTAAAAAAAAGCTTTATAAAGACTGGCTGACATTTTATAGAAATTAACAAAGTACCTTATGTGTTTTATTTTCTTTATAACCATAATAATGAAAATGATTACACATAATTATAACTCTCATCACCATTCTTCCTTCTACCTTTGTGCTTATGAGAATTACGTGTTTATCTTTCATGCTTTGTTTGGTGATAGCAAGAGAGACTAGACCTGTAATTTCAGTACTGCAGGGAACAACCAGAGGAGAAAACTCTCTCTACCAATGCAGGTCAGCATTTTCTCTGCAATTTATAGTTTTAGAGACCTGCCTAGTAGACTGAAGGAGTAAGTAATCTGTCCACAATTACAAAGCTAATTAGTGTCAGAGGAAGGATTAGAATAGTCTCCTTCTATCCACAGTCACTCTTCTCAATCACGAATATATATTTCAATACATAAATTTTTTCCAAAAGTCTTAGTGTGGATTTAAACTTTAATAATTAATAATTAAGGTTTTCAACATCTGTTCTATGTTCACAAGTACATACATTTTAACATATAAGCTTTTCCAGAAATCTTAGTATAGTTTTAAATTTTAATAATTAAATAATGAAGCTTCTCCATAACTATAACATTCTCACTTGCCCATCTCAAGTGCTAGGATAGGAGGGAAACATAATGATCAGGAAATCCAAACATTTCTCCTTATAAAATAAACCAGAAGAAAGGAAGAAGTGGCAGATTAATGGAAGAATAGTAGAGGAAGGAGCTAGTGAAGTTGATTTTGTTTTACAACCAAGGAAGCAAGAAACCACATGTCATGAGATAATGTGGTCACCTCATTTTTGCAGCACTCATGATATATGTGCAAAAAGACCACCATGAAAATAATTTGAGTATATACACTAATATCAGTTGCACAGGACTGGGAGGAAGAGAAATTCAAAGACACTACAAATTAAATCAGCATACACTTTAAACTGTTGACTTCAATATGAAGGTAGTCATAGGGAAGGGCAATAAGAAATATATCAGGAAGAATGGTTCAGGAAGAATGGAGGGAGGCCAAAAAATTGTAGATCATATTGAAATCTCATGCCTCTGCATCATGAGTACTTTTTTCCCTAAGAGAAAAGAGGTGAACATGGAAAACATTGAACTAAACATACCAGCCAGTCAATAAAAATGTGTTCTACTATGTGCTGAGCACTACCAGAACTGGGAGGCAAACGATTGTCCTTGCCCTCAAGGAGGTTACAATCTATTGTAAACATGAAAACAAATATAAACAAACTTTAAACAAGATAAAAAAGAAATGGTCAATAGAGGCAAGAAGCTAAAATTAAGAGACATTGGGAACATATATAAAAGGATCACAGCTGAGATGTGGACTTCAGGGAAAACGTCTGAAGTCTTAGGGAACAACAAGAAAGACAGTATCACTAAATCAAAGAGCATATTGTGGGATATGAGTGTAGAAAAGGTAAGGGAGTTTCGATTGAAGCTTTGAAATACCAGGTAAAAGATTTTATATTCAATTCTAGAAATCATTGGGAGTCACTGATGTTAATTGAATAGGCAAGTGACATTGAATTTTAGGAAAATTTTAGGAAATGTTAGGAAAATCACTATTAAAGTGGTTGAAAGGAAGATGGACTGGAGTGGAGTAGAATTTGAAGCAGGTAGGTTAACCAGGAGGCTATTACAAATTTAACTTTAACATAAAGGAAAGACACCAAGGGAGGATGAAAAAGCCCCCACACCAGAGATGCTGGTCCTCCCTGACCACCCCATACATTTCACCAGAGCTACTTTCGGATCAGACTCTGCCCTACAGAAAAACCTAGTCTCACCTCTTGATCTGACTTTCAATATCAAACCAGGACTTTAAAGCAATCCCTAAGCCTAAACATCTTCTTAGCAAGGAATTAAAGTAGGAAAAAAGACCAGGGTCCACCCTGTCTAGAATTATAACTGTCCTACAGTAGCCAGACTTCAGCAGAATCAGAACCTATCTCTAGAACAAAGGTTTCCATTCTAGGTCTATAGGTAGAGAAGTGATCTGGCCTTGCCCACCCCATCTAGCATGCTACTACTTAATGTATTTTTAAGATTTAGTAACTTAAAACTTCACTAAGACTCTGGGGTAGCCTGCATATTAAAATATTCTAGCTTTTCCAGGAAAATCAGGGATAAAGAAAGGTTGTTCCTGGTCCCTACTATTATTTAACATAGTTATAGAAATGCCAGCTTTTGCAACAATATAGCCCTTGAGGGACTTAGCAAGGAGAGAATAGAAAATAAAGAAACAAAATCACCATTATTTGCAGATGACATGAGATCGCTAGAGATTCAGTTCAAATTAATTAAAATAAATTGTACTAAAGTAGCAAGATATAAAATAAACCCATAAAATTATTTGACTCTTCTATATATTACTAGAAAAACCTAACAAAAAGAAAAAGAAATTTCATTCAAAATGCCTACAAAACATTTAAAAGATCAGGAAGTCTTCCTATCAAGACATTGATTAGTTGGTTGGTTCTTATCCATTACTAAAGAAGTCCAAAATAATATCCCTTTGTTAGATACAAGTGACAGTATATCTGACTACGGCTAAACAGACCAGTAGGAGCTCAGAATGCTCT
The DNA here is from genome assembly GCF_037893015.1 of Macrotis lagotis. Taxonomy (NCBI): domain Eukaryota; kingdom Metazoa; phylum Chordata; class Mammalia; order Peramelemorphia; family Peramelidae; genus Macrotis; species Macrotis lagotis. The sequence goes on from NC_133660.1 coordinate 30,810,862, forward strand.
ACCACAGGTAGACATATACAGAAATTGTATGAATACAATTACAAAACACTTTATAAAAGTAGAAGACAAATATTAGTAACTTAAGGTTAACTTGTACCAATATAAGAAAAATGATGATATTATACAATTAGCTTGTGGTTTTATGAATGCACCAATCCAAGCACAAGGGTTTACTTTTAAAAACTAGGCAAGGGGCAGCCAGGTGGCACAGTGGTTAGAGCACCGGCTCTGGAGTCAGGAGTACCTGAGTTCAAATCCAGCTTCAGAAACTTAATTACCTGACTGTGTGGTCTTGGGCAAGCCACTTAACTCCATTTGCCTTGTAAAAACCTAAAAAAAACTAGACAAGATAATAAATAATAATAATAATATTAATATTTAGGAGTTGAAAACTCAGGTTGAAGCTGTCCATTATTTCCAACTCTTTGAAGACTGAGAAAATTTCCCAAAAAGCAAAATATACTCTTTCCCCAAATCATCCCACCTGTTCAATAGTCTTATATTGCTTTCTTCTTTTCACTAATTATTTGTTGTATCCTGATTTTTTTTCTCAAACATAAAAAGACCAGGGATTTTTGAGAGGCAAATGTAAATTGTTATTAAGGGAGTGAGCCAAACCTCTGTCTGAAAGTCAAGAATTTTCCTGAGAGCTTTGAGCTATTGTGACTATAACTTGTATCTGATACAAATACCACAATACTGAAGAGGAGGGGACCAAATATACATATATAGATAATAAAAAGAGAATTAATTTGGTGCACTTGTATAGTGCACAAAAAGAAGTAAAGAACTATTATCCATTTTGATAAGTAATTAGGGTTGAAGATGTATGTATAAAGATGCCTCATACTAGTTCAACATTTGGATGCCTTGGGGATGGAGAAATCCCCTAGCTACTTTCAGGAGCTTAACAAGGTGTTTGAGGATGATTTATAGGCCACTGAACAGAAAGTTCCAGTAGACCTTTAAAAAGGGGGATTTCACCTGTGGGGATACTTCCTGGTAATTCCTATGAGAGTGATATGTAGTCCCACAGAAATGGTGAACCATAGACTCATGGTGTTTAAAGTCTGCCTTCATGAGCCTAACCTTGGGAATAGACTCATTACTCTGTGTTTATATTGCCATATAACATTGTTATAGTTTGCATTTGCCTTATGCAAAATGGCAAAAAACCCCTACTGAAATCGTTGCGTTTGGACATATTTGAGAGATTCAGCAGAGGGAAAGGACGAGTAGGAGATAGAGGAGACACACAAAAGAACCAAAATTCAATGGCTTTTAAATTGGTAGAAGAAAGGATAGTCCCACAATCTGTTGTTTTCCATATTTCAGGATACAAATCAGGATCACTACAGAAAATAGGAAGAAATATTTAAAAGCACCCCCAAAACGTGTCTCTTACTAAGCCTAGGTAAGAAGGGGGTTGGCAAACCACATTCCTGCCTCATCTGTGCCACCTAGTGTTTACTGACAATTGCTCTGAAAGGGACACTTTCCATCCTCTCCATCACTCCAGTTGATGTTGACTTGGCTTCTCTAGGCAGCTCCCAGCAGGCAGGCAAACAAAGAAAAGCACCTTGGGCTCCAAGAGGCTGGGCTATTGGGTGAAGAAGAGCACTTTAATAATAGGGCAAGGGTGCGGAGGAGGAGGCACTTAAAACTCAAGTTTTAAAGCATCGTGGTTCACACATGTTGTGAAAATAACACATAATAATAGAGCCATTCAGTCTCATTAGACTCATGTACAGCCTAATAGAAGGAGAATTCTGATCTGACACTGAACATCTGGATAGGAGAAAGTAAGAGAAATAGGATAGGGCAGAACAAGACTATCTTTGCTTATTCTCAGTTCCACATTTTTTACCCCTTTTGTGGTCTGGCTTCTGTACCAGAGTTGGTCATAATGCCCACTATTACCAGGAGCTACTGTATCCTCTCTGAAAGTGAAAAACTGCCAGGCTGCAGGCTCTAATAGGCCTCTCTCGCCCAGGAGCCAAGCAAAGGGGCTGTCCCCCCACAACCTCTTCCAGTTTTGATTCTTTCCTCCAGGAATCCCATCCATCAGACGAGACTTTGCTTGACGTATCAACATCTGGAAATCTGCTCCTCCAACTGTGGTTGAAATTCTTGCTTGGAACAGCAGCTGGGAGAACAGAGCAGAAGAGAAGAGAACCCTGGAGGGAGATGGGCCAGAAGGTTGCTCCCTGTTTAATGTAGCTGAAACAGGGTTGAGAGCTGGGGAAGGAGGAAGGGGAAGGGGGGGGGGGAGAAAGGGAGAAAGAGGGGGGGGCAAAAAAACAGAGGACCAAACATGAAAATAATCCCTGATCCACATGTCTAGGACTTGGCTAGGTGGGCTCCACCAGAGTTAGGCAGGGAAGTTTGGGGGGGGGGAGGGCTGACATAAAAGTCAGGAACCAGTCTGAAAAGAATTTTACCATAAAATATCTCACTTTTATCTCCTTTGCTCATGAAGATATGGGATGTTTATGTCGGTTGAAGAATATGGTATGGGAACTACAATTTATATTGGCTCATCTCTTGTCTCCCCTTAGTATAATAAAAGGTCATTGAAGGCAGAGATTCTTTTCACTTCTGTCTTTGTATCTCCTCAGTTTTAACAAATGAATATTTGATTGGTCACCAGACACTAACCTCAACAGAACAAGAGAGAGCATAACCAGAAAAAAGGGTAAACACGAATAATTCAATTTATATAAATGAAAGCCACATGAAAACTCAGCAAAATCCAAATGAAATTAAATGTCCAATCTTGATTATAATGTTTGTCCTTCATTTTTGAAGAGGACTGTGACAAGCATGTGTACTGGATTTGAGTGAGAAGGGGCTCTTCTAAGTCCCCAGCCTCACTTTTTCCTCCAGTCATTTGAATCCAGTGGCCAGATATGGGTCAGGACAACTGCGGATGGCCCTGGATGTGAAGCAGTCAGAATTAAGTGGTTTGTCCACGTCCTTCAGTACTGTTCAAGTATCCGAGGCTGGATTCAAATTCCCATCCTCCTGACTCCTAGGCCAGTGATCTATCTATGTACCACCTGGCTGCCCCATCCACAAATGTTACATACATTGTCAGCTGCAAAAACTGGACCAGTAAATTTTCCCTGTTTTTCTTTGCTATAAGGGATTTTGCCATTATTTAAGTGCCTACTCTAAGTCAGGTTCCATGTGCATTAATTAAATGAATCATAAAAAAATCTTTTTTTAAGAATTGGAGAATATCAAATCTATAAAGTCTTTTTTTTTTCTTTTGGTAAGGTGGTAGAGAAATAAAAGCATTATTAGTATCAGTCCTAATCCAGCATCAAAATTGTCAGTGAAATACATAAAAATAATCTTAAACTCAAAAAGAAAGGAAGATTTTTTTGTTTTTCTAAGTGTCAAAGAAGATGGAAATAAAAACATATGTTCTCTCATTCCTTAAAAGAAATAAATAAGAATTTTAAAAATAAGCATTCTTTACTTGTCCCAGGACCTGGGGTAAGTGATTTATAAATAGTTTCTCTTTTACTCCTTACAGTTACTCTGTTAGGTGGTTGCTATGATCCCCATTTTACAATGGAAGAAATTACAATCAGAAGTTGCCCAGGGTCATGCAACAAGTAAGTGTCTCAGGCTAAATTTGAATTCAGGATTTCTTAACTTTAAGATCAGAACTCTCCCTTGATAGCTGTCTAATAAACATGATTGGAATAAAAATAATATCCTACTGGAGAGTTTGAAAGACTGTTCTCCTGGCAGAGGACCCAGTGGAATATGTTCATTTTCTAATCAATCTAAAAATGTAATTACAATTTCATTCTTCAAAATGTAGAAGAAAGGAAAACTTATATTCTGTACATAATATTCACTAATAAAACAGAACTTTGTTAAAAGTTGCAGTGGGGCAGCTAGGTGGTGCAATGGATAGAGCACAGGCCCTGGAGTCAAGAGGACCTGAGTTCAAATCTGACCTCAGACACTTAATAATCACCTAGCTGTGTAGCCTTGGGCAAGTCACTTAACCCCCATTGCCTTGCAAAAAATAAAAAAAAAAAAGTTGCAGGAAAAGTTATCCCCAAAGGGATGACAAGCCTTCTAGAAGGAAATTCCTCTGCCCCATTGTTAACTAGGTACTGACCACTCCCATTCCCACCCTTATAAAAGAGAATTCATAATTCTTGCTCCACCTGGAACCTTAGGAGGTCCACTTCTGCTTTCTGGTGGTAGTATCCTGGCCCTTTCTAACCCCTATCCCTACTCTGTAAAGTAGAGTTGGAAGTTCCAACCTTTTGGATTAGCTGGGTATCACTAACTGTAATCCTTCTGGTAAGATAGAGGACCACCAAGTCTTTCCATCCATTCCATATTCCATAGACCCTCGTGACACTTGACTTGCTAAGGAGTCTTCTGTCTTTCCATCTGACACACCCTCATGACCTTGAGTTTTCTGAACCTTTCCATCCATGCTAAAGTCATCTGTTGTTGTTTCCTCATTTCAATTGTAATTTCCTTGAGAGTAGAGCCTAACATTTTTTTATTGTATCTCCAGCAGTTAATATAATGTTTAGTACATTGTAAATGCTTAATAAGTTTTTCTATTCCTTCCTTCATAATCATCTCCTACTTAGACTATCAGTCAATAAATAATCAATAATCATTTGTTAAATGCCTAATATTTGCCACTCTGCCAAACACTTTTTGTGTTGTACAGTTAATATTCATTCTTGTCCAACTCTTCATGACCCATTTAGAGTTTTCTTGCAATTTCCTTTTCCAGTTCATTTTACAGATGAAGAAACAAAGGCAAACAGGAATAAGTGACTTGCTCAGGGTCTCACATGTGTGAGACCAGATTTGAATTCTAGAAGATGAGTTTTCCTAACTCCTGACTCAGTACTACATCCAGAACACCATCTAGCTACTAAGCACAAGGAATACAAAAAAAAGCAAAAGAGAGTCCCTGCCCTCAACAAGCTTTCAATCTAATGGGGAAGACAACTTGCAAACAAATATGTACAGTTTTATTTAGGATAAATAGAATCACCAAAGGGAAGGCATTGGAATTAAGACAGATTGGGGAAGGCTTCCTATAGAATGTGGGATTTTAGCTGAGACTTAAAGCCTGGGAGGTCCTTAGTGGTAATGGAGAAAGGAGAACTAAAGAATGCAATAAAAATACTTTACAGGGAGTTAAAGCTAAACATTTTTCCTCATGAATGAAGAATTCCCAGGAAGGGCAATTCATTTAAGCTCACTGTCCAGGCTCTGGAATGATTCAGTGAAATCCCCAAATAAACCCTGCTCTATCAGCCCATGACTGGTGCCATCTTATTAGTTGCTTAAACTTTACTCAGTTTATAGACAGAACTGAGGACTGATTCATTTAGGGTCAAAACCTTTTTAAAAATTAGCCAAGTTTAGTTTCCTATAAAAACCTCAAGAAAAAATTAAATGGCCTCAGACAAAGAAGAGATCAGAAAACTCAAAAGGAAACATCAAAATGACCCAAGAAGATGACCTGAAGCCGGTGGGTATGGTGAGTGGGGGATGCACACAAAGAATCTAAAGTCAGGCCAATCTTAAGACAACCCAAAGAATCTTGGCCTTGGATTGTCAGAGGCTCAAAAAAAGGTCAAAGGCAGCTTCTGGAACTGCCCAGAGATAGAAACAGCTCAAACCCAGAAGGCTTGAAGCTCACCAAGAAACCTGAAACCAGCCATCTCCAATATTCTATCAGAGGCATTAAAGGAGGCAGAGAAAAGTAGAGGCAAGTTTCTAGGCAGGCCACATGAGACAGAAGGTCTGAAACTAATAACATCTTTAGACAAAACTAGGTGACATATTGGAATCAGGCAAAGAGTTCAAATATGGCCTCAGTCACTTGGCTAGATGATGCTGGGCAAGTCACTTATCCTCTGTCTGCTTCAGTTTCCTTATGTAAAATAGAGTAAATGATAACACCTGCATCTCAGAGTAATTGAGAGAATAATATGAGATAATATTTGTCAATTGTTTTGGAATCCTTAAAACTCTATATAAATGTTTACTGTTATTGTTATTGTTATTATTATTATTATTATTATTATTATTATCATCATATTATCATTACTACTACCATTATCATTATTATTCAGGACCTTTCTGAATCACAGAAGAGGACAAACCCAACTAACTCCCAGTTGGTCAACTCTCAAAAAAAGGCACTTATGTAGCTACAGATGGAATTCTTGTTGAATCTCTAGGAGACAGGGAAGGATTCAGGAATTATGGCAGAAGATAGGGCTTGAGCCCAGTTGCCCCAATCAGAATTGCAGCAGGGCAGCAGCAGTGGCATCAGGCTACAGAGGGGACAGGACCAGGAAGAAGGACATGCCTGCCCCATCCAAGAGGGCAGTAGGAAAAATATCCTTGCCATGGTATAAAACCTTAACCCAAGATCTGAAGCTAACTACATGAGTAAACAGAATAAACCTCCAAATACAATCAGAAATATTGTGGGTAAAAAGAAACCCAAGAGGTTAACCCAGGAAAAGAGAGTAACTCTACTATAAGGACAAGTATAATGAAAATGAACTGAGAGGAAAATATGACCTGGCCAAGAAGACCACAAAAGTGGATGCAAGAAATAGAGCAAGAATTTGTTGGGGTTTGTTGTTGTTATTGTTGTTATTTTAATAAGTTAGAGCTCTTGGAGAAAAAATTGGAAGGATAATAAACAATTTACAACAAAATGTGGAATTCATGCCCCAGATGATATGTTCCTGAAAGATAGAACAAATAAACAAAACTCGGTAATTCAATATGGCAACAAGCAATATTGGAACAAAATCAAAAGACTAATGAATTCAAAGCACAGGTATCTATTATACCAAAAAAGATACATGAAAAAATGCTCTAAGGAAGATAATATAAGGATCATTAGAATCTGTGTGGCCTTGGGCAAACTACTTAACCCCATTGCCTTGCAAAAAACCTAAAAAAAAAAAGAATCATCAGAATCTCTGAAAACCATGATCAAATATAAAAGTCAATACAATATTTCAAGACATAAAATAAAACTGTCCATATCTATTAGAACCAGAAGGCAAAGCAAAACTAGGATCCGCCAACATTTCCTGAAAGAAACCCCAAGTTGAAGACACCTAAGAATATTATAGCCAAAATCAAAAGTTTCAAGATTTAAACTTCAGGAATCCCTGCTAGTCCCAGAAAGATAGTCATTATGCTACTCCCCATTCTGCTGGATAACTTTATTCTGGTGAGCCTGCCCACTACTAAGAGAAATTTAGGCTCCTTGCTAATTACATCCTTTACCCAACTACCTGGGCATCATTTAAATTACTGTAAATATTAGATCATGTCTCTTGACTAGAGTCTACACAGAAATGGAGAAACCAAAGAAAATTAACTCATGTACAATAGAAGTCCCTTATTTCTACACATAAGAGGAATATGAAATTCAAGACATGCATAAATACATTAGGAAAAAACTTAAAACAGGATTCAGTTGCAATTATTGCAATCAGCTAGAAGTCTAATATTCAAGTTTCAGTAGGATGCAAAAAAAGTTTCTATGATTTGTAAATAGGCATTTTATACATCAATTCTATTCTGTACTCCAAGAATATGTTTGCTGATATATATATATATATATATATATATATATATATATATATATATATATATATATATATATGTATATGTATATTGCAAGATTTTGGCCAATCCTCTTGTCGGTGGTCATTGTCTCAGAAGCAGATGGTGTCTCTGCCAGCAGTAGGCCCAATCCAAGGGGACCCAAGACATCCAGGCCTCTCCATTAATCTCAGAAGTTAATTAATCTTGCACTGTGAGTCTTATACTTAGTTAACTACTCAGTAAAAGAAAACAAAGCAGACAAGACAGCCAGTGACCCAAAGGAAAAATGTCCTAGTTAAGTCCATACTCCAGGTGAAAGTATTGAGGATGCCAATGATCATCACATGGATGGGAGGATCAAAACAAAAAGTGAAGTATTTGCCATCTGGTAGAGTCACAGTTAAGAGACTGAGAAGAAAGCTGTCTTTAACTGATGCAGCCCCCAACCACTACTGCTGTTGGGGAGAAAACCAAGGGGATGCTAAGAGTTTACCACATCATAGAAAAATACAAATTCCTTTCAGTACTAGGCCACCACATGGACTGAAGCAGCTTCCAAAGTGGGTACTTCCAGAGTACCCACATCATCAACAGAACAATGATCCATGGAGGGACCTGCTACCCAGGTCCAAAAGAAAAAACAAAATTACTTCAAACAGATATCTAAAATATTGGATATTATTGTTGGTTTCTTTCTTAGATTTTGTGTCCCAGGAACTTCTGGATCAACAGCTATGCATCACCTTGCTTTGTTCTCTTTATAATATATAGCTTAGACAATATGCTTAGGTAGTTGTTTGGTTTTTGTCTTCCAAACTTTTTCATTTAAAACCTTTGGATTAGTTTAATAAGAAATTTTGCCAGTCTTTCTTTATTGTGTTTCAACCTTGACAACAAACATAACATTCCCATATTTTACACAAAGTCTACATTCAAATCTCCAAGAATCTATGTGAGTCTAGATCCACCTCTGACTAGCAAATTGGTTTTATTGACCTCTTCCTCTTAACTCCAAGTAAGAGATTTGCCCTTACTAAGGTTATTCATTGCAGGGCGGATAAGTCTACTACCTTGACTTGTTATTTCTGTCCAGTCCTTTTTCAGTCATCTCCAACTCACTATGATCCCATTTGAGGTTTTCTTGACAAAGACACTGGAGTAGTTTGCTTTTCCTTCTTCAGTTCACTTTGCAAATAAGGAAACTGAGGCAAACACAGTTAAGTAACTTGCCCAGGGTCACATAGCTAGTCTTTATCTGAGGCCAGGTTTGAACTCAAGAAGATGAGTCTTCCTGACTCCAGGTCTGACACTCTAACCACTGTTTCACCTAACTGTCCACTACTGTGGCAACCACCATCAAATTCCCAACAGAACATGTTATTTTTTCCCCATATATCTCTGCTCTCCATATACTTGCTTCTAATTAGAAGAAGATGGTGAAGTTTTGTACCAATTGCCATAACATTCCTTGGATTTTTCATCACTGAACATTGGAATGGACTTTCAAAACACTGACTTTGACATTTTACTCATTGAGTTTAAACAGTCTGACATCCCAGAGCCTATGTCTTTGATAAGTCACCCGAAATGAATCATGGCTTCTTGGCCCAGCAATTTCTTCGATATGGCCTTCAGAAAGACTTGTTTGCTCTGGGTGGACAACTTTCATTCATAGTCCCAGTTAAACCTCTCAAAACTTTCCTTGTTCTGATCTCAGAATGTTTTGTCTTTTGGGCTTTGATAGTCCTTCTTCTTCATAAGGTTTTTGCTACCGAGGTCATCCCTAATAGGCAAAAAAAAAAAATCTCTAAAATGGTTTAGAAAATTTTTTTCTAGTAATGGTTTAATGTGTCAAGAGATGGTGCTTTCCTTTTTTTTAATGATATGGCAGCAGTAGAATTTATAATCATGATGAACAAAAATTTACCTGGAAGAAAGGAAATCCATTATAGGTTGGGATTATCCTGAAGGCCTGGTTGAAGATGAGAGGAAGTCCTCATCTAACTCCCACAGAAGAAGGGGGCAGCCCTCCAGTGACCAAAATGTTAGCATTCCCCTAATGGAGCTTCATGAAAGAGGACATTTTGGTACAAGAGAATACTGAGTAGGAAGGCATATGGGATAAAGCCTAATATCAATTCATACCTCAGGATAGGTTGCTTGAAAAATGCCTAGGTCTTCTCAGCTACACTGCAGTGATGGGTACTGATAATGGCATTCAAATCATTCTCATCTAAGTTGATGTCTGTTGTTCCTTGTGCTAGAAGTAGCTATCATGAGTGCTTTTATGTCAAGAAATCTAAAATTATATGCACAGTGGATAGAGATCTGGACCTGTGGTCAGGAAGAACTGAGTTCAATTCAAGCCTCAATATTTACTCTATGGGTGACCCAGAGCACATCACTTAATCACTTTCTGCTTCAGTTTCCTCATCTGCAGACAGGGATAACAACACCTACCTCTCAGAGCTGTTGTTAGGAGAAAATAAGATAATATTTGTAAGTGCCTTATGTAAATTCTAATTGTTATTATTATTGCTATTGCTCTTGTCCTTGCTACATTTATCCTCATCTAATGATTTTTATTATTAAGTGATTCAGAAAATATCTTGAAACCTTGACAAGGAGTGGAATGTGGTAGAAGCAATACCTATATTATGTTGGCTGGTCAGATTTACCTTTAAGAGGGCAGAGAAACATTTGGGGAATCAACATTGTCTTGACTTCTTTACTTCCTGAAGTCAAGCCCAATTTTGCCCTGCAGTGATGACTTTCTGACCTGGTACGACTGGTTTCTATGGTGAATATGGAGGCTTAGAAGAGTAGCCTTTTATCAGAATAACTGTCCTTTTAACATCAACAATTATATCCTGTTCTCACTTTGTTAATAGTAAAGTTATTTTTATGAATGATGTGCCTCATTGCATTCTAACCCCAACCCAAATCATTATACTGTCTGTATTTAGATTTTGCCCCCTTACTTTAAGGGGCAGCTAGGTGGCTCCATGAATAGCTTAGAGTCACAAAGGCCATACTCCTGAGTTCAAATCTGGTCTCCTACTAGCTGTGTGACCCTGAGCAAGTCACTTAACCCTGTATGCATCAGTTTTTTCATCATAAAATAAGCTAGAGAAGAAAATGGCCAACTAGTCTGGTATCATTGCCTAGACAACCCCAAAGGAGGTCATAAGGAGTTGGACATGATTGAAATAACTCAATGACAACATAATACTTTGCTTCAGCAAAACCATATGATCTGATGAACATAGATGGAAAGATATGGAATTTAAAGGAAACTCAGACTGAATTAGTCTAAAACTTTTATATTTAAGATTAAAAAAATGTATTCTTAAAGCAGTTAAATGATTTGTCCGAGGGCACACATGTAGTGAGTACAAGTGAAGATCCCTTGAAGGAAGTAGAGGTTTGACCTGGATTAGAGAAGGCAAGTAGGGGACAAAGAAATGCCCCCCATGGTTATTTTCAAATATATGAAAAGTCATGACACTGAAACAGAGGGAAAACTCTAAGTGCTGCAGTGAAGTAGACTTGAGTTCCATATAAGGGAAACAAGATCTGTTCAAAATTCTAATAGGCTATCTTTAGCTTTCCTAGTGGAAAGCTAGTTCTCAATGGCAGGGGACAGAGGAATTGTTATATAAGATCTGAGAAGTTATGCTTTCATTCATCTTGTATGATCAGTCATAACTAGGAATTTTTCTGTGGCAAGTAGTTTAGGGGGTAGTATGGAGCAGGATGTGGAAAAAGCTTCCTATCTTAATTTGCTAAATATTGCTAAATCCTACTGTTTTCTGTTCTGCAGAAGAACTTCTGCAGAGGACTTCCATCCTCTTAATTTAGCACCCCTGGTCAAAGTTACCTGTTACCTCACCCTAGTTATTGTCTTACTTTCATTATCCCATCCACCCTGAAAATAAATGAGGTAGTTAGGATGACAGTGAGTTCCCATAACTGTAATAGTCTACATGATTTATTGGTAAGGATATTATTAAAGGGCATTCGCTTTCAGAAACTAGAATTTCTAAACAAGTTCTAACTTCCCTTCCCATTCTAAGATCCATGACTATACTGGAACCAGCTTATACCAGCTCAGGAGAGTTATTAAATTTTCAGTGTGAGCATCTATATCTCAGGAGTCATCAAATATTAAAAAAATCAGGATTTGATTTGTTTTCTTGGTTATTTAGACTGAAGAAAGTGATGGAGAAAATGTAAATAATGCAAATTAAGCTTAAAAACATCATGTATCCATTTCCCCCAAGAGAAGAAGTTGTTAAACATTTACCAGAACACCCCTGCTGAGATCCCACAATATTGAGATAATTCATTTTACCATATCAATTTCCACAGGAATAACATGTTGTTCAAGAATCAGACCACCACCCCCACATCCCAGTCACCAGCTCCAAACAATGCGACCTCCACTCTAGCCATCATTCCCACCTCCTTCTCCTCATCAGAACTTCAAGCTCCACCCAGCCCCAGATTCAAATCATTCTGTACCCCATTTCACAGTTCCCTTCTCAATACAGTCTTCTGTCTTTAGAATGTAAACTCTTTGAAAGAATTAATGGAATCTAAAATGGACTATTTTTCACTCCTTACTTTTTTTTTTTGGTCCTTGTCTCTTTTACAATTTAACTAATATGATAGAACATGTAGATCTATATCAGATTGCTTATCATCTCAGGGAGAGGGGAGGGAAGAAGAGAATGTAGAACTCAAAATTTTTGAAAATGAATGTTGAAATTATGGATACATGTCATTGGGAAAACTATTGTTTCAATGAATGTAAGTTCCTTGAGGATAGAATTGTCATGCTTACTTGTATTTCTAGTCATAGTATTGAGGACAGTGCCTGGCTTAATAAAAGCTTTGTCTATCTAGTTATGTACTGTTTAATCTATTGATCTATTCATCTGACTCCCCTCCCCCTCTGATCTATATTATCAGGACCTAGGCATAAACTCTATTGTCTTCAGTTAGAAAAACTGATCCAGCTGATTGACTTGCTAGTAATATTTGGAGAATTTAATGAATGGAGTTTCAGAAATGTATCCATACCCATTCTTAGGAAACAGTCTACTTTTGTGTTCCCTAAAGGCTAGGCTAATATTTTCCTTCTAGAGAAGAGATAGCTTTAACTAAGACAGTCCTAACAAAAATGAAACAAAGGGAGAGAGAGGTGGGGGGAGAGGTTATGACAGACTCCTCACAGTTCTTTAATATGGATAATCCTACTTTATGGGTCCATTTCATTAGCCAAGACATAAAATGTGACACTAGAAACATAAAAGTTTATTTTGAAAGTAGCCTGAAGCTCATTAACAAAATGTGGTTCAATGTTTTACAGCTTCAAGGACCTGCCTAAATTATACTTGTTTGTGTAATTCCCCAAAAATGTGAACATAAATGTCTGCCTATTGTCTTTGAGGAAAGCAAAAGCTGAACCACAAAGGAGACCTCAGCCAAAAAGCTGTCCTCTACCAAGCTACTCATCCCAGCAAGCATTCCTTAATTGTATATGGGACAAATACATTTTTACGTTTTTCTAGAGGATAGAAAAGGAAAGGAAGTGTTTTTGTCTTTTTTTTTAGGAGAACCCACAGCAATAATAAAGGCAAAGTGAAACAATGGACTTTGCATTTGCATCTAGAAGCTGTTAGAAGCTTGTCTCTGCCATTTATTAATTTTGTGAACTCATTGAGTCTTTTGTATACTTTCGTCCTCAACTGTTTTCTATGTCAAATGAAGGGTCTTGTACTCCATAAACTCTAAGGTTCCTTTTAAAGCTAAATCTATCATCCTAAAAACCTAAGAGCAGTATCTTCTTCATATTTACAGATATTCTAAACTCACCTCCTCTCTACCTTAAGAATCAGAGGCTAGAAATTTGAAAACTTTAGGATCATTTAGTCTGTACCAGAGTGTCTTCAACCTCCCCAACAAGATGACTGAGGAGCTCCAAGTCCAATACACCCAGAACAAGAATTCGACCTCTTCCTTCTCTGAGGTAGGACCATCATTCACTCTGCACCACATTTCTCTTAATGGAATGGTCACACTCCGCCATTCTATAAAACCAGTGGATTATTAGAACTCAAGAGGTCCCAGTTATAGAGGCCTAAAAGGATTAGGTGTTTGTATCAAAAAATAACATGGAATGGAAGGCTACCAGGCTGCCTAAAGAAGAGATAACCAGCCCAGGTCCAAGACAGAGCAAGTCAAATTCCCACGCTGATCAGTGATAGGACTGAGCCCTTAAGTGGCTTACTGCCTTCTAGCTTGGATTAAATAGGGAAACCCAGTCTTAAATTTTTTTTTAAAGATAGTATTTGCCCAGAAAATGAATCTGAATACCTATACTCTTAATTCTCCCTCCATTTCTATCCAAGGAAGTCTGGTATCCCCCACATACACCACATTCCTCCATACCCATGTACTTTATGATGACTCCCTCCACACCCAGAATGTTCTCCTCCTTCTTCTCCATCTGCTTGTGACCATGCTCATATTTTTTTAATTCCTATAGAACACAGCACAATGATAAGCACAGGACAGACATATAATAAATGAGCTTAAAAAATATAAAAAGGGGTTTTGAAGTCTTCTGACTTCAGATTCAAGATCTAAATTCAAGACACAATGGGAAGCCAACCATTTCCCTCCTTAAGTAATATATAATCATTTTATTTTGCAGAAGTTTTTCTGTTTTGCTTAATGAAAATTTTTATCATTAATTTTACCTCTATCCCTTGTATGACTAAGTATTCATCCTACAGTGAAAGGCATCTGATCTCAGGCAAAATTCTACTTTCTGCTAAGAAAACCTTTTCCAGTCCTTCAATGAAAGTTTCTTCCCTCCAAGATTCCTTCAATTTAGTTGTGTGTATGTGTGCATGTGTGTATGTGTGTATGTATGTGTGTGTCTGTATCTTAGCTAGGTCAAGTTCTTTGCATGCTGTCTCCTCGTTTACAATGTAAGTTTGAAGGCAGGGACTGAGTTGACCTTCTCTTTGTATCACTAGAGTTTGCATAGTCTCTGATACAGGAAGGGCCTTCATACATGCTCATGGCTTTGTTGACTTCATTTGTTTCTCTTTTAATTTTCTTATGGTATGACATATTTGGGTAGCTTGTCCATTTTAAATAGTTTATTGTGGTTTGTGTTGTAATATTCCAACTGAAAGCTAATTTACACTAATCTGTTTCACAGTCTTTCCCAGAAATTCTTGTTAAATAGTTTTTTTCTCCAAGAAATCAAATCCTGCCTTCATCACTTACTAGCTTGCCTTGAGCAAGTCACCTGACCTCTGTCCCTCAGTTTCCAACTCATTTGTAAAATCATGGAGTTGGACTAAATGACCTTTACGATCTCTTCCAAATAGGGATTACAGTGGATATTGTATTATACAGAGAATTATATAAAGGATGCTAGAATCCTATGATCCATCTTTATTTAGTCTATTCCACTGATCTGCTTTTCTATTTTGTTAGCAGAACAAAAAAATTTGGATTATTACTACTTTGTTGAGGTTTTTGTTTTTGTTTGTTCTGTCATTTTTCAGTCATGTCTAACTTTCCATAACCCCATTTGTGGTTTTCTTGGCAGAGTTACTGGAGTGGTTAATCATTTCCTTTTCCAGATCATTTTACAGATGAGGAATTGAAGGTTAAGTGACTTGCCCAGGGTCATCCAGCTAGTACATGTCTAAGACTAGATTTGAACTCAGGAAAATGAGTCTTCCTGATTCTAATTATAATGTCTAGCCACTCCACCACTTAGCTGCCCTGAGGCAAAGAAGTATTTTTTAATTGTTCCTTTTGAGAATCTTTCTGATTATGTCTCACTCTCTGGCTTCTCTTTGGTAATTTACTTGGTAAAGAGCTAATTGATAAATTAATTTAGGGAGTGTTATTGTTTTTGTTTTGTATAAACCAACCATGTATCCTATTTTATTTTGCCCTCTCTACACCCTTTGACAATGTTGGTCACCTTCTACTCTTGGTTCTTTATTCTCTGGGTCTGTGATACTGCTTTCTCCTGGTTCTCCTCCTAGTTGTCTGTCCACTCCTGAATCTCCTTAGCTGATTCTTCATCCACATCATGTCTTCTAGTGTTTTCCCAGGTCTCTGACCTGGGCTGTACTACTTCACTCAATCATCACCTCAGCTCCTATGATTTCATATATTATCTCTATGCAGATGATTCCCACATCTATATAACCAGTCCTAGGAGCCAGTCCTATCTCCCCTATTTTGAACATCTTAAACTCCCTATGTCCAAATCAGAACAAAAATTCTGGATGTTCTCAGAACTGGAAAGACTTATATAAACTGATGCAAAGTGAAATGAGCAGAACCAGAGCACTGTATATAGTAATGGCAATGTTGTACAATGATCAACTGAGAATGAAAACTATTCTCAGTAATAATAATAATCCAAAGCAATTACAAAGGACTTAAGACAACAAATGCCACCCACTTCCAAAGAAAAAAACTGATAGAGTCTGAATACAGATCAAAGTATACTTTTTGACTTTCTTAATTTTTTTCTTGATTTATTGTGTGTTTTTGTTTTTAGGTTTGCATTTTCTTTTATAATATGACTAATATGAAATATGTTTTGCATGATTGCATAGGTATAAGCTATATCAAGTTGTTTACCTTCTAAATGGGGGCAGGGAAGAGGGAGTGAAGAAAAGAACTTGGAACTTAAAACTTTTTTAAATGAATGTTAAACGGGGCAGCTAGGTGGCATAGTGGATAGAGCACTGGCCCTGGAGTCAGGAGTATGGGTTCAAATCTGGTCTCAGACACTTAATAATTACCTAGCTGTGTGGCCTTGGGCAAGCCACTTAACCCTATTTGCCTTGCAAAAACCTAAACAAACAAACAAACAAATAAAATGAATGTTAAAGTTGTTTTTAAATTGTAATTAAAGGAAAATCAAAAAACAAAATGTTAAAGAAAGCAGAATTCATTTTCTTTTTTCCCAGAACCCTCTCCTCTCCAGAGTTTCACCATTGCTATCAAGAGTACCACCAATTCAGAGGAGGAACTGTGGAGTTTAAACAAAGGCCAAGGTTTATTAACTCAATTTTGAAAGTTGCTTTATGTGATGTAATTTTGTTGTCTATAATGTTTTCTTTCTTACTTTTGGATCTGATTCTTTTCTCACAACACATTCAATTTTGATCTATGCTTATCATGAATGCAAATGTAAAATTTTTATCCGATTACTTTCTGTTGGAAGGAGGGGAGAGGGCAGGAAAGAAGGAAGAAAAATTGTAAAACTCAAAACCTTGCAAAAAAATAATTGGTAGAAGCTACCATTGTATGTAATCGGAAAACAAATAAAATATTTATATAATAAAAAAAAAGAAAAAGAGAGTACTTATCTTCCCAGACATCTCAGCTTATAAACTCAGTGTTATCTTCAATTCTTTAATCTCACTTTTGGCATCTATACATTTCATTACTAAATATTATGATTTCCACCTGTACAATATTCTTATATACAATCCTTTCTTCTGACTCATATCGTAACCACCCTAGTTCAGGTCTTTCTCACCTCCTACCAGAACTATTACAATAGTCTTTAGGTTGGTCTTCCCGTCTCAAATTTCTTCCTTTTCTAATATGTTTGCCACTTTGCTACTAAAGTGATTTTTCCAAAGTATATTTGCCTGCATCATATACCCCCCCCACACACACACACACATATAGAGTGATCTTCAGTGACTTTCTATTCCCTCCAGGATCAAATATAAACCCTTCCGTCTTGCAGTCAGATCTGTTTATAATATGTTTCTGATTTTCATACACTTTGTTCCCCTCCACCTCTACTGACCAATATGCTTTTCTTTCCAAAAAACTTTTCATCTCCCTTCACTGTCCTTTACCCTGGCTGTTCTATATGTCTAGAATGTTCTCTCTCTCTCCCCACCTTTGATTCTGAGTTCCCTGGTTTCCCTCAAGACACATCTTAATCCTATCTTCAAGAAGCCTTTTTGGTCTCCTCTCACAACTAATGTCATCTCCATTGAGGCTTATTTCTGCATTTTCTGTAAATATATTGTATGTTCCTAGTTGGGGGGGGTATTATCCCCCACTGCCTAATTGCAAGCTCCTAGAAGTTTCTTGTTCCCAGAGCTTACCATATTTATTGGTGTATAAATAAACCCTAAATGAATGTTCCTTGACTGTCTCCTCTATCTCTAGTCATTTTTTTGTATTTTTTGAGGCACCTGATGTCTTCTCAATGGGGGAAGGAAGAGGGAGAGAAAAAGACATAGCAGTTGGTCTGAAGTCAGGAAAAGCTGAGTTCAGCCTCAGTCACTTTCTAGCTGTGTGACCCTAGGGAAGTCATTTAACCACTGAGAGTCTGATAAAATGAATCTACTAGAGAAGGAAATGGCAATAACTAAGAAAACCCCATGGACAGTTGGTTCACAAGGTCATTAAAAATCAGTCATGACTGATCAGCTCCATAGCATTGTTTTCATTTTTAATTTCTTGATGGAGGCCTTCATCATATTTCTACAAGGCTTAAATATGTCTTGGCAGCCTGAATGCCAGATATTTTATGCATTTTAGAGTAAATTTGAATGAAGATTATATTTTGATTATTTCTTTGTAGTTTTTGTTATTGTTGCATATGAATTCTATTAATTTTATGGGTTTATTTTGTATCCTGCTGTTTTTCTAAAGGTATTGTCTGAATTCAACCTGTTTCTTTGCTGTTTCTGCAGGATTTGCTAAGTAAAGCACTGAGTCATCAGCAAATGAGTTTAGTTCTTTGCCTCTCTTTATGTTTTACTTATTAATAATAATATTTACATTATTTACAATATTTATATAGCTTTTTAAGATTTGCAAAATACTTCTGCAAATATTATATCATTTATATCTTTACCACAACCCTGAAAGATAGGTATTACTAATATACCAATTTTGTAGATGAGAAAATTGAGGCAGATAGGGATTGAGTGATGAGGTCAGGTCAAACAGCTAGTAACTTAGGCAAAATTCCAATTGGAGTTTTTCTGACTCTAAGACTTAACAGTCAGTCATCTTAGGGGCAGCTAGGTGCCACAGGTAGATAGAGCAGCAATCCTGGAGTCAGAAGTACCTAAGTCCAAATCTGACCTCAGACATTTAATAATTGCTTAGCTGTGTGACCTTGGACAAGTCACTTAACCCCATTACCTTAAATAAATTTTTTTAAAAAGTCAGTCAGCTATGTTACCTAGATGTCTTCTATCTCTTGGTAACATTTCTAGAACTAAATCAAATAATATCAAGGAGATGGGAATCCTTGCTTTACTTCTACATTTATCTTAAAATGTCCATTTTAAGCCCTTTATAATAATGTTATCCTTCATTCTCAAAGAAGACCATGACATCAAGAAGGTGATAATATGACAAGCATTTGAATTGGATTTGAGTGAGGTAGGTCTGTGCTAAATCAACACATTCATTTTCTCTTCCAGAGCCATCTGGGTCCATTAGCCAGAAAGGAATGGGGATGACTGGAGATGACTTTCCCAAGATGACACAGCTAGTAAGTGGCAATTGTCTGAGGATGGATTCAAACTCCCATCCTCCTGACTCCAAGGTCAATGCTCTATCCACTGTTCCACCTAACTGCCCTTTAAGCCCTTCATAATCAGCCTACCTTTTCAGCTTTATTTCACATTTCTCCCATCCACATACTCATGTACTCATGTACTCAGCCAAATGAAGCAATCTCACATGAGATATTGCTTCTCCTGTCCTTGTGCCATGACACAGGCTATGCTCCATACTTTGAAAGTGATCTCATCATGCTTCTATCTCTTAGGATCCCTAGCATCCCTTCAAAGAACAGCTCAAAATATTATACCTTAATGAAGATATTCCTTATCTCCCCAGCTGCTGTGGTACCTGCCCCATCCCTGAAATAAACTTGTACTTCTTGTGTATAAATGTGTGTAGATTGTATAGGTATGGATTGGCAGATAGAGAGAGAGAGAGATTGATAGATGAAAGGAAGGAAGGAAGGAAGGAAGGAAGGAAGGAAGGAAGGAAGGAAGGAAGGAAGGAAGGAAGGAAGGAAGGAAGGAAGGGGGAAGGGAGGGAGGGAGGGAGGAAGGAAGGAAGAAAATAAAGAAGGAAGGAAAGAGAGAAAGGAAGGAAGGAAGGAAGGAAGGAAGGAAGGAAGGAAGGAAGGAAGGAAGGAAGGAAGGAAGGAAGGAAGGAAAAAGAAGGAAGAAAAGAAAGAAGAAAGGAAGGGCGTAAACAAAGAAACAAAAAGAAAGAAAATAACATGCTTTTATGACACCCTGAAGGCAATTTATGGGCCAAAGACCTATGGTGCATCTCAACTACTCAGTGCTGATGGATCTACATTGATTAATGATAGGGACGGGATCCGAGAGAGATGGGCTGGACACTTCCATAGTGTTCTTAATCAATGCAGAAACCATTGACTATTTACCTCAGGTTGAAGTCATTCTATCCCTAATTGAAGTTCCAACTGAAGAAGAGGTATTGAATGCCATTAGACTCCTTCCATGTGGTAAAGCACCTGGTGCTGATTCTATTACAGCTGAGATAAACAAAATTGGGGGGGGGGTCCTTTGCTCATCCAAAAACTGACTGAAATTTTCCAAGTTATGTGGCATGAAAATGTTATCCCCCAAGAATTCAAGAATGCCTCCATTGTCCATCCCTATAAAGGTAAAGGGAATAGATTGTCCTGTGACAATCACGGGGTGGGGGTGGGGGTTCCTCTCTTGGTCATTACTGATAAGTTTCTTGCCAGAATCATCCTCAAGAGGCTGATCCTTCACCTGGAAGACAGTCACTTACCTAAGAGGCAATGTGGTTTCAGAAAGGGTCAAGGAACAGTACATATGATGTTTGCTGCTTGACAACTCCAGGAAAAATGCCAGAAACAGAACAGAGATCTGTATATACCTTTTGTAGATCTGACCAAGGCCTTTGATACCATCAGTCATGAGGGTTGATGGAAAATTATGTCACAATGTGGTTACCTGAAGAAGTTCATCTGTATTATACCTTGGTCTCACAACAGCATACTTGCCCAAATTCTTGATAGTGGATGATGGTCTTGAGATTTTCTAGTCACCTACAGAGTGAAACAAGACTATCCTTGCTCTCAGGTTTTTTAGAATGTTTTCAGTCATGTTATCAAACACCTTCACTGAGAATGAACACAGTAACAAGGTCAACTTTCACACTGATGGTAAATTCCTCAAATTGAAAAGGCTACAAGCTAAGACCAAAGTGGAGGGAGTGTTGGTGCACCATCTTGTTTGTGCCCTTAATGCAGTCTCTGAAGCTGAGATGCAACGAAGTTGGGTCAATTCTCTGATGCTTGTCTTCATTTTGGTCTAACAATGAACACCAAGAAAACCCAGGTGCTCCATCAGTCAGCACCACACTATCTATATGTGGAACCATTGATGACAACAAATGGAGAAGTTTTGGGTACTGTGGACAAGTTCACTTACATGTCCTTCCCAAGGAGTTGCACATGGACAATGAGGTTAACACTCACAATTGCTAGAGCTAGCTCAGTATTTGGTAGAAAAGAGGTATTAGACTGACACTAAACTGAAGATCTACAAAACCAATGTGTTGACCTCATTGCCTAGAAACCCGGGCAGTCTCAGTGTCAGGAAACTGAATCATCCATTTAAATTGTCTTAGGAAGTTTCTGAAGATCACCTGGCAGGAGGAGATACCAGACACAGGGTTCTTTCTCAAGCTAAACTGCCTAGTGTTCCACCATTATTACAAAGAGTGCAACTAGGACAGGCTGAACACATTGCTAGAATGCCAGAAGTATGCTTGCAAAAAGACTATTTTATGGAAAACTGACACAGGAAAAGTGCTTACAAGGGGGGTCAGAAGAAGCAACACCCTGTTATTCTCTCTTAAGAACTTTAGAATTGATTTGCAGCATGGGAGACCCTGGCACAAAACCACCTACCCTGGTGTGCCCTCATCAGTGAGGGTGCTGCGCTCTGTGAGGAAGGCAGATGAAGCAGCTCAAAGGAAAAGTGACATAAATAAGTTTAGAATGCCCACCCCAGGTTTTCACATGGGCTATTTGTGCCCAACCAATCATAGAACATTCCAAGCTTGTATTGGTCTGATCATCCACAGTCAGACACATTGCAATTTGTCTGTAATTCAGGGATGTTTTTGTCTCTGATAATGAAGGACAAGAAGCAGATGGATAGATGGATGGATGGATAATTAAAATACAGATATATTGTTCCTCTTATAGAATATAAGGAAGCAAATTGCCTTTATAATCCCTAGCACCTAGAAAACAGTAGGTGCTTATTAAATGTTTAGTGACAGATTAATTCATATATACATAGATACTAATATCTTATTTACATGAATCCATTTATTTCCATTTTATACTGGGGTCCTAATTTTAGGGTAAGATGTGAAAATATTTTGTTCACTAGGATAGGTTAAACATTCCTCCTACGATATTATCTTCCCTTTGCATTTCCTTGAAAATTCTCATTCTGTTTAGGATTTCTCCCTAGATTAGAAAAAGAAACTTCAGAACAGCCAGCAGCCAAATTATTCCAAATTCTGAACATATGAGGTGTGACTGTATTCTGAACAAGCGGAGACTCCCCATGTTCCTGGTTCTTCTACCATCTGGATCACTGAAAGGCACATGGTGGTTTTTGACTTGCTCACCCTCTTCATACATTTCCATCTTCGTACAACTTCCTGACAAAGCTCGCAGTTGCTATTCCATGTGGACAAAGGCCTGGCTCAAGAGATAGCTGGCTTCTCCCCAAAAACTCATTTGGAAAGATGCATTCCTGGTACAGGCAGCATCTGCCCACAATATGCCTGGCTCGGAAAGGGTTAATGGCAGACTCCAGTGTCAGTTCTCGGAAGTGATGTCACACACCTGTAGCGCACATGCAAGTGATAAACACATCACTTCAATTGAGTTTGAGGCTCCAATCCAAAATTACAGCCAGCTGCTCTCATACTCAGCTTTGAGCTTGGCAGCTGTGCATGTCTCCAGAGCCCTTTGACAGAATAGATGGTCGGTGACTCAAACAGTTGACTGGGCTCCAGTCCTCTGCCTTGCTGTTTGTTGCTGCCTGTTTTCTGTTTAATAAAGACTTGTTACTGGTTTTAGAATTATAGGTCATTATACCTGGAAGGGACCTGGCAGATCCTGCAGTCCAACTGCCACATTCTATCCAAAGAAAATTCAGGTGGGGGAAGGGGGGGGGTGGTTTACTCAAGGTCATACAAGTAGAAGTGGAAGAAGGATCCAAACCTGTCTAGCTCTGAATTCATTACTTTTCCCCTTATTTGACAATGTTGTGAATTAATCAAGCGACTCAGTTTATTAATAATGTCCCAAAATAGGGCATAGTTAAGAGATGTTCATATGATTGTAGTTCCATGATAACAATGATTTAAGCCCTTCTTTCACAGAAGCAAATTATACTTTCCTAACTTATCAGACTCTGCTTCTTTCACCAAAAAGATCCAACACAGTAGGTTAGATGCCTTCCTCTAGGTCACAAGTTTTTAACCTAGGGGAAATTGAAAACACCTCCCTCTACTCTGAGATCCATAGATATGTTTCAGGGAATACATGAATTTGAATGGGACAGAAATTACATCTTTATTTTCATTAAACCCTAATTGAAATTTGGCATTTCTTTCAACTATTTGAAAATGTTATTCTGAATAAATTTCTATAACTCTCACATATTCACCTCCAAACAAACATAAAGCAGCACCCCCAAATAAATCCTGGAATAACAGAACCAGCAAAAAGACAGAGTAAAACAATCTTTTAGCCCAGGAAACTGGAAGAAAGGCAAGAAAGGTCTGACTCACTAGGGTTAAGGGGGAGTACAGTGCAGGACAGCGAGCATCCCAGTAAGCTAACAACAAGCCTTTCCATCTCAGTAAACAAATAACAGATCCTGAGAGATCCAGTGTGGTGGAGCAGTCAAACACCAACACCAGGATCCTTATGTGCCTTAGCATAGATAGCCAGGGGAACAGCAAACTCTAGTTCCAAGAACTACCATGTGCTTGACTGTTGCCATGGGTAAACAGGTATCCTTCAGGGTCCAGATCTCAATGAGCTTCAGCACAGGCTAGGGAAAACAGGTAGACAACAACCTTACTGTTGCCTAAGCAAACAGGCAGCTGCCCCCTACCCCCAATCCATGCTTCAGTGTAGTCTTAGACAAACAGATTATCGAGTGCATTAGGGTAGACCCAGGGAAATGGAAACAGCCCCATCAACCTCAGCACATGCCAAATAACACCACTAGACCCTCACAGTCTTGGTAGACCACTAGATAGGTTTCAAGAGAGTATAAGGACAATATCTATGGATAATCAGTCAGGGTCTATAGCCATTGGAATAAGACACCCGACACAATACCCCTTCCTTCCTGGGAACAGAGCTCAAATTTAAAAGAAAGGGAAAAGGCAAAAACAAAAAAGAATTCAATCATAGAAAGTATTCTGATGACAGGGAAGACTAAGACACAAATTTACAAGAGGACAGCAATATCAAAATACTAATGGACAAAAAAAGTCAAAGAAAAATGGGAAGTGGTCTCAAGACCACCTCAAAGAACTCTTAGAAGAGCTCAAGAAGGAACTGAAAAAAATCCATAAAAGAGATAGAAGAAAAAATAGGAAAAGAAATGAGAGTGGAGTATCGCAAAAGAATTATGAAAAAAGTCAACAGTCTGGAAAAAGAAAACAACACTTAAAAAATAAAATCAGCTAAATTGAAAAGGAAATTCAAAAATCCACTGAAGAGAATAACTCCCTAAAAAGTAGAATTGGAAAAGGATATGCAAAAATTGAGGAAAACAACTCCTTAAAAGTTAGAATTGGGGGTGGCTAGGTGGCGTAGTGGATAAAGCACTGGCCTTGGAGTCAGGAGTGCCTGGGTTCAAATCTAGCCTCAGACACTTAATAATTACCTAGCTGTGTGGCCTTGGGCAAACCACTTAACCCCATTTGCCTTGCCAAAACCTAAAAAAAAAGTTAGAATTGGTCAAGTGAAAGCTAATATCTCTATGAGATATCAAAAATCAATGATACTTTTTCATTCTTTTGAGAATGAAGAAATAGAAGAAAATATAAAGTTCATTTTTAAAAAATGACCTGGAAAATAGATCTAGGTGAGCAATATCAGAATCACTGAAATGTCATAATTACCTGAAAGCCATAATCAAAGGGAAGACCCAGACAGCATTTTTCAAGAAATTATCAAGGAAAACTACTCTGAAATGCTGGAACCAGAGGGCAAAAAAAGCATTGAAAGAATCCATCAAACACTTCAGGAAAGAGATCCCAAAATAAAAAAAACAACTCTAAGAAATATTTAGCCAAATTTCAGAACTATCAAGTCAAAGAAATTGGCCAGAAAGAAACAATTCATCTATTGGGAAGCCATAATCAGAATCACACAGGACTTAGAAATTATAACATTACAGCATTGGAGGTCATGGAAAATGATCATCTAGAAGGCAAAGGAGCTAGGACAACAAGAATCACCTACCTAGAGAAATTAAGTATAATACTCCAAAGGGGGAAATAATCATTCAATGAAATAGTAATATTTCAAATTTTCCTAAGGAGAAGAACAGAATTGAACAAAAAGTTGATCACTAACATCAAGCCCCAAGAGTAGACTAAAAGGAGAGGGGGGAAAGGAAGAAAACATAAGGAATTCAACTGATCTGAACTATTTACATCCCTACAGAGAGAGAGAGAGAGAGAGAGAGAGAGAGAGAGAGAGAGAGAGAGAGAGAATAGTATACTAGGTGCAGAAGGAAGGGAGAGGTAGAGTGGGGTAAAGTATTTCACAAGAAAAATGTCAAAAGACCTATTTCAGTGGAAGGGACACTAGGAGGGTGAGTGATAGGCACTGCTCAAACTTTCCTCTCATCAGTATTGGCTCAAATAGGGAATAATATACACAAAATACATATAAAATCAGAAGATTAAGTAAAGGCAGTGGGGGGGGCAGGGCAGGGAAGTACACTGATTAAAGGGAGGAAAGACTGGGGGAGGTGGCAGAGAGAAGCAAAATTTTTAGGACAGAAAGGATGAAAGGAAAGGACAAATAGGAGGAAAGATGTAAATGTGAATGGTGTGGATCAAAATCCAGAATCCTACAATATGTTATTTACAAGAAATAAAAATGAAGCAGAGAGGCACACACAGAGTAAAGATAAGGGATTGAAGCAGAATCTACTATGCTTCAGCTGAAGTTAAAAAAGAAAAAGGTAACAATCCTGATCTCAAACAAAGCAAAAGCAAAAATAAATCTAATTAAAAGAGATAAGGAAGGAAACTACAAGCTTCTAACAGATATGATAGCTATAGCAATACTAATATTAATGTCAATACTAAACATATGCACCAAATAGGATAGCATCCAAAGTTAAGTGAGTTAAAGGTTCAAGATCAAATAAGAGAAAAAGAACATTATGAAATGGAAAATAGATGATTTTTATTGTATTAAATTAAAAAGCTTTTGCGCACACAATCAAAACTAATGCAACCAAGATCAGAAGGAAAGCAAAAAGCTAGGTAATACTATTTATAATAAATGTCTCTGGGGGCGGCTAGGTGGCGTAGTGGATAGAGCACCAGCCCTGGAGTCAGGAGTACCTGAGTTCAACTCTGACCTCAGACACTTAATAATTACCTAGCTGTGTGGCCTTGGGCAAGCCACTTAACCCCATTTGCCCTGCAAAAAAAAAAAAAAACCTAAAAAAATAAATGTCTCTGATAAAGACCCCATTTCTCAAATATATCGAGAACTAAGTCAAATTTATAATCATACAAACCATTCCCCAATTAATAAATGGTCAAAGGATAAGAACAGGCAGATTTCAGGTAAAGAAATCAAAGCTATGTTTAAGCATATGAAGGAGTGTTCTAAATCACTTTTGACTAGAGAAATGTAAATAAAAATAACTCTGAAATACCACCTCATATCAATCAGATTAGCTGATGTGACAAAAAAAGGAAAATGATAAATATTGGAGAGGATATGGGAAAATTGGGATACTAAAGTACTATTGATGGAATTGGTAATTGATCCAACCACTCTGGAGAGCAAATTGGAACTATGTCCAAAGAGGAATCAAACTGTGCATTCCCTTTGACCCAGTAGCACTATTCCCAAGTCTGTATACCAAAGAGATTTCAAAAAAGAGAAAAAGGACCTACACATGCAAAAAAATATCAATAACAAAACTTTCTATGGTGGTAAAACACTGGAATTTGAGGGGATGCCCATTAATTAGGGAATGACTGAATAAGCTATAGTATATGAATGTAAAGGAATACTATTATGTAATAAGAAACAATGAATAACAGATTTCAGAAAAACCTGGAAATATTTATACAAACTGATGAAAAATTAAATGAGTAGTGTGATTGTGTGTTAATCAACAATGGAAATTGCTATAGATTTCCAGATAAAGAACTGATGGATTCTGAATGCATATCAAACATACTTTTTTCACTTACTTTATTCTTTTTTTTTTGAATTTTTTTCTTTTGTTCTGTTTCTTCTTTCTACAACTGTGACTAATATGGAAATATGTTTTAATTGTTAGCACATGAATAACCTATATCAAATCACCTTCCCTTTTTGGGAAGAGGGGAGGGGAGAAAGGAAAAAATTTGGAATTCAAAATTTTGCAAATCTAAATGCTAAAAATTGTCAACATGTAATTGGGGGAAAAAGAAATATTATTTTCTAAAAAATGTTATTCCATGAAAGGATCTATAGGATTTGCCACACTTCCAAAGAGTTCCATGACATAAAAAACATTAAGATCCTCTGATCTAGATTTTAAAAATTCTCCAGGATATGACAGAACATATCTTTTTTTCATCATAGGAATTCTTATTATCTTTTCCAAGTCATCATATGGAATCCCTGGATCTCAGAATTAAAAGAGGAAATCAGAGATTTTTGATGTAGCTCAGGTATCAATAAGAATCACTTCTATGATGACCCTAAAATGTAGTTGTCTCAATTTGCTCAAAGATTTCCATTTATTCTTCCGCCTTTATTTAATATTTTATGTTTTCACTAATTACAACATAGTAACGATTTTTAAGCTTTTTTTAAAATTTTGAGTTTCATATTCTCTCTATTCTTCCCTCCTCCCCCCCCCATTGAGAAGGTAAACAATTTGATATAGATTATACATATTCAATCATGCAAAGAATATTTCTATATTATTCTTGTTCTGAAAGAAAACAGATACAATCCCTCCCAAAAAAATACAAGAAAAATAAAGTAAAGAAAAAGTATGCTTTGAACTATATTCAGACTCCATCAGTTCTTTATCTGGAAATGAATCCCATTTTTCATCATAATTCTTTTGGAATTATCTTGGATCACTGTATTGCTGAAAAAAGCTAAATCGTTCACAGTTGATAATCATACAATATTGCTGTTACTGTGTACAAGTCTCCTGATACTGCTCATTTCATTTTACATCAGTTCAGATAAAATTTTCCAGGTTTTTCTGCATATGATTTCTTATGGAATGATAGATAGTATTCCATCACAATCATATACAACTTGTTCAGCCATTCCCCAATTAGTGTACATCCTCTTAACTTCCAATGTTTTGCCACCATTGAAAGATATACCATAAATATTTTTGTACATGTAGATCCTTTTCCTTTTATATTTTTTTAATGTCTTTGGGATAAAGACCTAGTAGTTATATTACTTGGTTAAAGGGTATGCTGGTTTGATAACCCTTTGGGCATAGTTTCTGATTGCTCTCCAGAATGGTTGAATCAATATGCAGCTTCACAAATAAATAGTGCATTAATGTCTCAATTTTCCTATGTTCACTCAAACATTGATCATTTTCCTTTTCTGCCATATCAGCTGATTTGATAGGTGATAGCTCAGAGTTATTTTGATATGCATTTATTTATCAATAGTGATTTGATTACTTGCCTGAAAACTCTATCCATTGACCATTTATCAAGAAATGACTCTTATTTTTATAACTTTGACTCAGTTCTCCACACAGTTGAGAAATTACAGACTTCCATTTTTAGAAAGAACCTAGCACCACCTAGGGTACCTTATTCTACTTTGGGTTAACTTTAATTATTAGGAAGATGTGCCTAACATCACACTAAATTTTGGTCTCCTTTAACTTCTAAGCAGAGATTTTTTTGTTGTTTTACTCCTTTCTGTCATTTCATAATTTTTTTTATTTTTATGCGACAGTGGGTTTAGTGACTTGCCCAAGGGCACATAGCTAGAAAGTATCAAGTGTCTGAAGCCATATATATATATATATATAGATAGATAGATAGATAGATAGATAGATAGATATAGATATAGATATATAGATATATATATTCAATCATTAATGAGTTAGGTACCATAATAAAAGGAAAAGATTTCCAGAAGTTAGAAGAAACTTAGTACTATTGTTTTACATTTGAGGAAACCAAGTTCCATAGATATTGCTATTTGTCCAAGTTTACACAAATATTAAATGATGGAATTATGATTTGAACCCAGGTCCTCTGAATCAAGAGTCCATCCTCCAGATACTTAATCAGGCAATCAATAAACATTTTGGGGGTCTACTGTGTCATAACCACTTTGCTAGATATTAGGGATTTATAGATAATAATTAAACAGTGCCTATCCTCAGGTAGCTTATATTCTCTTCAGGGAAACAACATAGTCCTGTATGAATATATTAAAATATATAAAAAATATGTTAATTTCAGGGAAAAATCCTCAAAAATTTAACCATGCTTGAAATAAGATTTGATGAAACTTTGATGAGGGATCCTAAGAGGAAAAGATGAGAGGTGGCTAGGTGGCATAGTGGATAGAGCACTGGCCCTGGAGTCAGGAGTACCTGAGTTCAAATCCAGCCTCAGACATTTAATAATTATCTGTGTGGCCTTGGGCAAGCCACTTAACCCCATTGCCTTGCCAAAAGAAGAGGAAAGGATGAGAAGAGAAGGGATTCTAGGCAGAGAGAACAATCTTGACAGGAGCATGAAGATGAAAGAGAAAATATCCAGTGGGAGGAATAGCAAAAAGGCCAATTTCGTAAAAGGACAATCTACGAAGGAAAAACAAGTGATAATAAAACTTTAAGGGACCAGAAATGCTCTGCTTCTTGGCATCATTGAACATTGCTTTGTAGCAATTCACTCTCACATTGACTATTTACACTTTGAATAGTGCCTGCCAACAATTTCCATGTTAAAAAAAATGAATCTAACATTCAAGACAAACTTTACATTTGGGGAAAAAAACACTTAAATAAAATTCTTTCCTAATCTTTAAAAATTAAGTAGGAGGAATCATGGGAAGATAGTGAACTGTGGCATTTCCTCACCCTTGCCTCAAATAATACAAATAAAAGGCCCCATAATAACAAGGAAAAAATCCACCTTAGGGTAATTCCAACTGAAAAAAAAAAATTAAGAACAATTCAATAGCCTGCTTTTCTGACTCTCCCAAACTCTTCTAATCCTTGCCTCCCTAGATTCTCCGCTGCCTGCGCACTGACTCGAGACAAAATTCTGACCTAATCTAGTACAACCAGTTTACAGACCCAACTTTTGGAATCAATCACTGGCAATGTCATAGGGGAAGCCAAGAATCTGGCCAGCCTCAAGCAGAAGAAGAAAGAAAAATGATCATTGTGGAAAAATGTTGAGCCTGAGGAAGACAAGAAAATGGAGGACAAGGGAGACCAAACATGCATTACTAATTATAATTATTTAATATAGCACAGGGAGAAATATCCACTCATAAAAGGGAGAGAAATAGAGAGAAGAAAACCAAATTCAAAGGTTTCTTGGGTCCCAACTCTCAGTAGTACTGGAAGACCCTTTCATGAGCACCCTATTGTCCAAACAAAGGAAGTTAAAGGGAAAATGGTAGAAAAACAAAGATTGAGACTAGTAAAGAGGAATAGAAACTTCTTCAGGATCCAATCAGAATTTCCCTTTGACACCAGCCCAACTATTCATCCTTATCCACCGAGGAAAACAGACCACATCCTGCCTAGAGATGGGAAACAATAACTCTAGATTATCTGAATGAGGATTGGGGACAAGTTCATCTTCATAAGGGACAGTAAAGAAAACTCAATATCA
Source organism: Macrotis lagotis (assembly GCF_037893015.1). Classification (NCBI taxonomy): domain Eukaryota; kingdom Metazoa; phylum Chordata; class Mammalia; order Peramelemorphia; family Peramelidae; genus Macrotis; species Macrotis lagotis. The sequence goes on from NC_133660.1 coordinate 30,841,753, forward strand.
AAACTGATTGGGGCGGGTAGGTGGTACAGTGGATAAAGCACCAGCCCTGGAGTCAGGAGTACCTGAGTTCAAATCTGGTCTCAGACACTTAATAATTACCTAGCTGTGTGGCCTTGGGCAAGCCACTTAACCCCATTTGCCTTGCAAAAAATCTAAAAAAAATATCAAAACTGATTAAGATATGTATAGAGCTAATTGTAGAGGAAAAAATGAGCTAGTGTTTGGCAAAAAATAAAAAAAAGATGATAACAGAAGGAAAATATTTTGCCACAAAGAAGCTCATCAAAAACCCCAATGATAAAAAAAAAATCACAGATTCTACAAGACCCCTTGAAATTTGAATTCTAAGAACCTCCAGAAATATCCAGAAAAATAATTAAAGGTTTAACTAGATTGTGGTAAAAAAACACAATCCAAACAAAACAATTAAACTATCAGATCAGAAAACAAAATTAATCAAAGACACATATACAAAGAGTCTACAGAAGAGCCTCTCTGAGAGACAAACTACAAGGAGTCCATAAATGCATCTCCTGCCCTTACTCCTAGCCAATAGCCTAGAAAGCAGAGTTTTTATGCACTACACTCAAAACATAGTGACTTATTCAGTCCAAATTGAAATGGGAAACTAATTCTAAAATGAAATCACTCATGTCAAAGGAGCAAAAGTATGGGGTCTCTCTCTTTCACCATTCCCCCCTCCTATTTTCCAGTGCAATAAAATGTAAATTGAAAAAGTAGGGGGGCTGCTTCTCTGATTTAGGGGAGAAGCAAAAAAGAAACAACTAGAGCTTCCTAGAGATAGTAAACGATTCATATGCACATGAGTCTTGCCAGTTCAAATTGACTATTGAATCCGAATTGACTCTTTATCTTTTCTAAACCGACCTCCATTTTCCAAACTTGGTCCAGGTTGAATGAACAAGGTAGTGTTTATTAAGGGTGTGGTTTTTAGGACTTTTCATACCTAGATGACTTACATTTATGATATATATGCCAAGGTCTCCTTAGATTCTAAGGAGAGACTGGGATAATAAGATCTGGGATCAAAATAGAACCTTGAGGCCCTCCTTACTACTCAATAGACTCAAGTTCACTTACTGTTTTTCTTTAATATACTTTTTTGGTAAGAGTAATATCTACCATGTAGACTAGATTACTTTTCTGAAACCACTCTTGAGACTTAATTGGTTCAAGGTCCTCAGGCTTTAGTCCATTGAAATAGATTCCTTCTGATCTAATTATAAAAATAGCCCACCAAGAGGCAAGAGCCTCCTCAGATTTCTGACCATTGTATCCTAATGGACAACACAGAGGAAAGGCAGCAGTATTTGACTGAATCAAAGCTGTATGCTTGCTGACTATCCTTTCCAAGATGTGGCTAAGAAAATCTCCATTTGGTAGACACTGATATCTTCAAATGTCTCATTTCATTCTAGTTTCAAGCTTAAAGCCTCAAACTAGCCTGAATTAAAGCTAGCCTACAACAGAACTCCTTGTCCCATCTCAGCAATTTTGATCGTAATGGATCTCTTAATCTTTGCTACATTCAACAATAAGGGATAGGTTGATTCTAATAAATAAAAAATATCATGCAAATGCAACTTTTTTACCTGCCCAAGCTTATATATTCTATCTAATGTCTTAAGTTTCTGCTGTACCTCTCTTTCATATAATCATCCATGTCTCTTGCCTAACACATTCAAAAGCAAATATCAGTAGAAAAAAATAACAATCACAAAAGTAAAATAAAAACATCCTAGGATTTTATAAAGGAAATAACAAAGAAAGAAATGTAGAAAAAAAGAAATGAAAGAAGGAAAGAGGGAAGAGAGAAAGAAAGAAAGAAAGAAAGAAAGAAAGAAAGAAAGAAAGAAAGAAAGAAAGAAAGAAAGAAAGAAAGAAAGAAAGAAGAAAGAAGAGAAGGAAGGAAAGAGAAGGCAGGAAAGCAGGAAGGAAGGGAGATGTTTGTTGACTTGATTTGCATAATATATATTTACTAAAGAACAATGTAGCTTCCTTGGATAGCATTGACACAACTAACTAAAAAGTCTTAATGACTCTGAGATAGAATTATTTACATAACAGCAAGCTCTGCATGAGCAAGTCAACAAACATCTCCTGATATTTCCTGGCAGTGCCTGATCACGTTTTCTTTCACCAGACTTCCATACTGGACTTAAAGTGGAGATTCTAGATTTGGGGAGTAAAGTCTTTAACTTAGAAAATCAAAAGAATTTATCAATTAGCTTATAATTTTTATTATACCTTTATATAGCAAAATATCCAATAATTGCCATAATTATCCAATGATTCTATAATAATAGTAAACCCAATAATCTTAAATTTTACAACTAATCAAAAATTATAAATCCAAACTCCATTCTGATTATTTTTCTTTACAGGGAAACTATTTCCCAATGCAGTCAGGTCTTCTGATTTACTCAAAGTCTTTTCACTAGAAACTAAATCAATTTTGAAAACTTCAGGGTATAATTTAAAGATGTACAACTTAAGAACTTCAAATTATAACATTTGGGATTTTGATCTGTTGTGTAGTTACATCTTTATAAGTATGTATATCTTTCAAGCAAAATTATGTATAATCAGAGTTTTAAAAAAACACTCTAGTCATATTAGGGAAAATTCAGCTTAAAGATAAATGTATAAATCATTCCATGGGCTCCATTGTTTTGCCATGAGCAATAAGAAATCTTTCCCCCATTCTAGGGAAACACAATAAAATCTAAATCATTTTCTTTTACTTAGGAGTTACGTAGAATCAGTCCCACATTTGAGAAACTCCTCTCATCAATTTCCATCTTATTGACGGTTGAGTGTCAGAAAAGAGTAACCACGAAGAGGTATACATTTTCAACCTTCTTTAATTCTCAATTTAACACTCCATTGTAAATCAAAAAATTAAAAAAAAATTCCTTGTTTTTTATTCCATTTTAATTGAAAGGTTTGATTTAAATTTGAAGCAATGACTCTCAGAAGCAAAGGAGAGTTTTTTAATGCACAATTTAGAATCTCCCTTTCTTTAAGTGATGAGCCTAGAAAGAAGAAAGTAGTCTAAATTACCAGTTTGAGTCATTTGAAAGCTTAAAGTCATTTACTAAAAACTCTCATGATTTCCTTCCACATTTCAAACTCAAGTCTCCTGAAATAGTAGATGTAAGGAGAACAAAATCAAAGTTAGGTATGATTTTACCCTACTCCCCCACTTTTATATCCCCTATGAGTCGGTTAAAGAAAGGTTCCTACCTCTGTCTTTTCCCCTAATATTCAACTTCCTCTAGAGTGGTTTGGGGGGGGGGACTATAAAATTTGGGAGAACGATCAATTTATCCTTTCATCTTTCAATTTATAGTTTTTTCTTTTTCTTACATATACTTAGAAATGTTGAGAGAATAATACCATTAGTCTCATTAAGAATAATTGATACTCCCTTGGTCCATTCAGAGGTACAGCTGCATCTCCTAGTAGGTAGCTATTTCTGCATTCATAAATGGACTTCTGCTGAAGCTGGGACACATGAATCTAAAAAAAAAATAGAGATAAGTATTATCTTGTTGAGGTCTGTAAATTTTCTCCACAACTTAAAAAGAAAATTGAACTCTCAGGAACAAAAGGTATACCAAAAAAAAACATTTCTTAGAGAAGAAGTTTTAGAGATTAAGAGATTAAGGTAACTAATTTATTATTTTGAATTTGTCTGTATCTATCATTATGCCACCTATGTGCTAAGAGAGTAAATTGATATATTTATAATTATACCTTCTGAAATAAGTATTTTGTCAAAATTAATATGATTATGAGGTTAAATGGAACTGGGGTATAGGAGATCCCCCTATACTTGAGGAAATACCATTAATGGGGGCTGGAGTCATTTGAGATAGACTAGATACCTCTAGTCCTATTATGGAAACCAGAGAAGGCCTAGGGAAGAATGATTTTAACCAATATGGCCTTCAGGCAGTGGGGACTCAGGCAGTGTATTATATAAAATATATACATTATAAATAGGAGGTAATCTCAGAGGGAAAGTACTAATAGTGCAAAATTAAGATCTGAGTTGAATATTGAAGGAAGTCAGCTGGTATAGATGAGAAAGGATAACATTATGTAAAGAACAGAATAGAGGTCACTATCATTGAATTGTAGAATATGGAAAATGTAAAGTGTTAGAAGATGGGAAAGGTAAGATGGGACCAGACTATTAAAGGCTCTAAAATTCCAAAAAAGCATCTTATTTTTGATCTTTGGAGTATTAAAAATTCTTGGCAATTTACTGAGTAGAGGGAATAATATTTGGAAATGAATGGAAAATGCACAAGAGTAGGCAGATAGCTACAACAACAGGACCAAGCAGATGGCCAATACAATAGTACAAATCTGAGGAGATGGGGTCAAAATTCACTATGTGAATGAAGATAAAATAACTACAAAAGAGATGATGTGAAGGTGGAAATAATTTGGCAATAGTTTGGATATATGAAGTTAGTGCAAGAGAGGAGTTGAGGTTGATGCTCAGATTGTGAATCTAGGTTATTGAGGGAACAGTGATACATAAATAATAATAGGAAAACTGGGAAGAGAGAAGGGTTTAAGGGGACAGGTAATAGATTCAGTTTTGGATATGTTGAGCCTGAAATGTCTAAGAGTTCAGTCATGCAAAAGGCAATAATGATGTGAGACTGAAGTTGAAAAGATATTAGAACTGGATATATAGATCTGGGAAACATCTGCATAAAGATGAAACTGTGCCTCTTGGAAGCTGATGAATTCACCAGGTGAAATAATATAGAAGAAAAAGGGAAGAGGACCCAGGTCAGAACTTTGATTATATACATTCTTTGAGGACATGATATAAAGAATCAGCAACAGAAAATGAGAAAGCACAATCAGATTTAAGGAATATATAAAAAGGTCAAGGGTCAAGTCAGCAAAATCTAGTGAGCAGAAAGTGTTAAAAAGAAGGTGATCAACAGTATCAAAGGCCGAAGAAAGGTCAAGAAGAATGAACACTGAAAAAAAGCCATTAGATGTGTCAATTATGATATTTGTAGTAACATTGGAGTGCATAGTTTTAGTCAAATTAAGACATTAGAAGTCATATGGAAAAGGTGGCTTAGCCCTACCAGATCTAAAATTATATTATAAAGCATCAGTCATCAAAAAATGTCTGGTATTAGCTAAGAAATAGAGTGGTGGATCAGTAGAATAGACTAGGTGCAATAGCAGGAAATGATTATAGTAATCTGCTGTTCGATAAACCCAAAGAGTCCAGATATTGGGATCAAAACTCTCTCTTTGACAAAAAACTGCTGGGAAAATTGAAGTTAGAATGGAAGAAACTTAGATTAGACCAACACCTCACACCCTTTACCAAGATAAGATCCAAATGGTTACAGGATTTAGACATAAAAAAACAATACCATAAGCAAATTAGAAGATCAAGGAGTAGTTTACCTGTCAGATCTATGGAAAGGGAAGCAGTTTATGACTAAGGAAGAGATGGAGAATATCACCAAAAACAAACTAGATGATTTCAATTACATTAAATTAAAAAGCTTTTGCACAGATAAAACTACTGTAACGAAGATCAAAAGAAATATAGTAAACTGGGAAACAATATTTACAATTAATGTTTCTGACAAAGAACTCATTTCTAAAATATACAGAGAACTGAGTCATATTTAAAGAAAAAAACAAGCCATTCCCCAATTGACAAATGGTCAAAGGATATGCAAAGGCAATTTACAGATGAGGTCAAAGCAATCCAGTCATATGAAAAATTACTCTAAATCATTACTTATTAGAGAAATGCAAATTAAAGCTCCTCTGAGGTACCACCTCATACCTTTCAGACTGGCCAATATAACTAGGAAGGCAATGATCATTGTTAGAAGGGTTATGGGAAAGGGCAGCTAGGTGGCGCAGTGAATAAAGCACTGGCCTTGGAGTCAGGAGCACCTGGGTTCAAATCTGGTCTCAGACACTTAATAATTACCTAGCTGTGTGGGCTTGGGCAAGCCACTTAACCCCATTTGCCTTTCAAAAACCTTAAAAAAAAAAAAAGAAGGGTTGTGGGATATCTGGGACACTAATACATTGTTGGTGGAGCTTTGAACTCATCCAACCTTTCTGAAGAACAGTCTGGAATTATGCCCAAAGGGCAACAAAAATGTGCATACCCTTTGATCCACTACTGGGTCTATATCCTAAAGAGATGATGAAAAAGGGTAAAAACATCACTTGTATAAAAATATTCATAACAACCCCATTTGTGGTGGCAAAGAATTGGAAATCAATTAAATGTCCTTCAATTGGGGAATGGCTTAGCAAACTATGGTATATGTGTGTCATGGAACACAAACAGGTGGTCCCATCGAGGGAGGCAGATGCTTAAACTTTTAGATGATCCTTCAAGGTCCAAACTAGAAGCCAGTATTATATCACAGTAAACAAAGATGGGAAGTCCAAAGTGGCTCATGTCTAGAAAAAGTTGTCAGAGAAGTGCCTGAAGCAAAGAGGCCCTGTATGGATGCCCTACATCTCAATGATGCAAGGTACCTTGGAGATGATAGAGGCCAAGAGTCAGGAGATTGATACAGATACCCATGGAAAATCTCTAAAGAGTTGTGAGGACATGAACAGCTTAGATTGGAGTTGAAACAGGACTCCTGGGAAGAAGGGAAGAAGGAATATGAAAGTCCTTCAAAACAAGAATGTCAAACTTGGAGATAAGATGCAAATAGACAATCTACATATTTTGATCTTACAGAAAAACTTGGTGAAAAGGAAAACTTGATTATTATACTGCATGATATCAAAAAGGAAAAACATTGCACAGATATATTGGAGGCAGATAGCAAAGTCCATATTGAGAGAATCCACAGAATGTTGATAGAAACTCAGTTTCAGAAAAACATGATAGTCTCTAAAACTGCATCAAACAAATTTTGGAAGTAGCAAGAAAACAACCTTTTCCAATGAAAGGAAAATCAATTAAAATCACAAGGGATTATCTCATGTTTGTAAGAATTATTGGAATACTCAGTAAAAGGAAATATTGTGAATTATTCTTTCAAAAGAAGGGTATGAAACATATAAAACATCCAAAAAAAAGAAAATTTCTTTCCTCTAATACTGAAAAGCTAAAGAGTTTTTAACCATGACTTCTCAAGGATATGAATGCATGATAAGATTTTCTATTTGTGCATTATTGTACAGTTGTTTCATTGTTCAAATTTTCATAAACCTATTTGGGGTTTTCTTGATAAAGGTACAGAGTGGTTTGCCATTTCTTTCTTAAGAACTGAAGCAGAAAGGATTAAGTGACTTACTCAATATCACACAACTACTAAGGGTCTGAGGCCAGATGAGTCTTTCTGAGTCCAGATTCATTGCTTTATTCACTGAACCACCTAACTGCCCCTGTTTGTTTGCTCTCTCTCTCTCTCTCTCTCTCTCTCTCTCTCTCTCTCTCTCTCTCTCTCTCATTGTCCCAGTAGTGGACCCAAAATATAGAAGTAAAATTAAAGGCAGATGAAGTGAATTAAGGATCAAAGGGGGAAAAATACACTCAATAAAATCAACATTGTAGGTGTAAAAGTGTTCCGGAAATTAGTCTCACAGATGGAAAGAGGAGACAGGTCAGTATTCAGGTAATGAAGTATACATAAATCTATCAATCCCCCCCCCCAAAAAAATTTAGGGAAATGTAATATTAAGGCTAGAACCTGGTGGGAAGGGTGGGAGTCAGAATCTCTATAGACAGTGGAAGTAAGAGAAGTTAGCAGAAAGGGAATGAATAATCTAACAGAATGGGAAGAAGTCAGGAAAGAACAAGCCAAATATTTTGCACTGAACTTTCCCAGAGGGATGGGGGAGGGTGGATTTGCATGTTTTAGACAATCAGCTTCAACAAGACTGACTCCTATATCTTGGTAGAGGCCCTTCCTATGAGAGAGAATGGAGCCAGCAAGATGGAACCTGTAATCCACACTGGTGCCCCTAATCCCAATGCTTCCAATTACCTCTTCCAAACTAGTTTGAGGCCAAGCTGACTTTTCAAGGGTTATGAGAAGATTCTTATAAATAAAATCTGCTTACAGTTTTTTTTTTTTAATACTGAGCAGTTTATCAGCTTCCTCTGCCTAGGGAGTCTCCAGGTGCCATTTATTGAATTGGGATGGTTATTAGGTCATTGTTCCATGTCTTGCCAAAAATTACCTACCTCACCCCTGCCACTGCATGAGAAGAAGGAAAAAAATATTTAATACAAGTCATGAGAGAAGTAGGATTGGATCATTCTTCTCTGCCACTGCAGGAAAAAAAAGCCTCAGGGCAGAGAAAGGAGTAGCCCCACACTTTGCCAGGTTATAGTATAAAGTCCCACCTGCCATGAAAAACGAATAATATGACAAAATGTGCATTTGATGACAAGGTTACCAGGAAGGAAGTCTACATTGAAGTAGATGGTTAAGGCTGAGTGACAGGCAGGAATAGTTCCTACTCAAGAAGAATGGGCCTTTCAGAAGAACAAGTGGAGTCAATCTCAGAATCCTTTCAATAATAATAACTCACATTTCTATAGTACTTTAAGATGTGCGAAGCCCTGGAGACACTTATATCATGTGAGCCTCACAGAAACTCTGGAAAGGAAGGTTCTTATTGTCCTCTTTTTATGGATGAAAAAATTGAGGTTCAGTGACTAGAAGGCAGGGAGGGAGGAAAGAAGAAAGGGAGAGAGGGAGGGAAAGAGAGGGAAGCTCTGTTTCATTAACCAGCTCACAATCACTCCTGTGAGAACTCAAACCACTCTTTTCCTCAGTAAGTTCATCTCCCAAAGATAGATTTCCCATTCTAGGGGAAAGAGTCCCAGGCTTAGAGGTAGGTCAGGACTGGGTTTGAAATCTAGCTCCATCAGTTGATTTTTCTCTAGTTTTGATAATACAGCATTTAACAACTCCAACTTCTATTTCCTCAACTGTATAATGTATATGAGGGAATCTTAGATTTAGGAACCTTGGTTCCATTTTATTTAACCCCCTCTTTCTTTACAAAAAATAATGCTTATGCTATATACCTCACAGGGCTATGGTAAGAAAAATACTCTTTAAACCTAAGATTAAATAAATGTGAATTATTGTCATTTCTGATATTGAAAGTCACTCAAACCAAACTAAGCTACAAATGTAAATGGAGGTAAAAAATCAATTCCCTTAAAAATAAGTCTAAACATAAATAAACCAAATTGAAATCCATAGAGTTATTCATACTAAATAATAAATGCTAATAGTAGTAGCTATTATTCATATTACTATTTTGGTTATATTAATAATAATAATATTATTAAGTAATCTAATAATATTATTTAATAATATTACTTAATATTATTACTACCATGACTTACGATTGCTATCATTTCATGACTCATAATTATTAGTAGTAAGAGTAGTACTAACATTTTTATTAGTAGTAATCAATATTAATAATTAATACTACTATTGATATCAATATTAGTACTATTACTGTAACTATCACTATTATTAATATCAATAACAGTACTGGTACTACTATTTCTACTATTAATTATAACAGTCATGGTATTAAAATTACATAAATAATAACAGATTACTAGTAGTAGTTGTAAAATTATAATTAGTACTACTACAAGGAGTAATAGCAATCATATTAAATAGTAATGGTAGTAGTGGTAGTAGTAACAGTTAATAGCAACAGTAGCAGCACCAGCCACACCAACAATATTAATAGTCTAATTAGTACTAGAAATATATTGTAGTAGTAATGGCTGTTGCCATTACTACTACAATATATTTCTAGTACTAATTAGACTATTAATAATAATAATAATTTTAGTTCTAGTGATAAGAATATTAATAACATTATTAAGTAAGAATATATTACTAGTAGTAATCATCACTAGTAGTAGACATTATAGCAGCCATAGTAGAAATAGCAGCAGCAGTAGCAGAGGTAGCAGAAGTAGTAGTAGTAGTAGTAATAGTGGAAGTGTAGTAGTAGCTGTAGTAGCAGTAGTAGTGGTAGTAGCAGTAGTAGTAATAATGGTAGTAGTAGCAATTACAGTATCAGTAGTAGTAGTAGTAGTATAGTAGTAGTGGTAGTAGTAGTAGCAGTTGTAGTAGTAGTAGTAGTAATAGTAGTAGCAATAGTAGTAGAAGTAGAAATAGAAATAGTAGTAGTAGTAGTAGTAGTAGTAGTAGTAGTAGTAGTAGTAGTAGCAGTAGTAGCAGTAGTTGCAGTAGCAGTAGTAGTGGTAGTAGTAACAGTTAATAGCAACAGTAGCAGCACCAGCCACACCAACAATAGCAGTAGCACCAGTAGTAGTCCCAGTAGTAACACTAGCAGTAGCACCAGCGGTAGTAACAGTAGGAACAGCAACCCCGGCAGCCCCAGCAGCAGCACTGACAAACTTTTAGATAGTGCTTACGAAGAAGATGCCCCTATGGCCCAGTTTAACAGCTGAGGAACCTGGGACTAACTGAGATTAGAGTCATCTCCAGCCACATAGTTGGCACCTTTGGCAGGCCTTCCTGTTTATTCCACCCTAACGACTCAAGCACCTGATCTTGGAGACATCCAATAAGTCATATAGAAACTGCAACATTGAAGGAAACTGCCAAACATGCTAACAAAAATGATAGCAGGCGCTACAGAGAGCAAACCCAACCCGATCGCATGTATAGGGATTTAGCTCAGAACCTAGCATTCCGTTCTGTGGAGAGAGAACCCTGAACCTTGAGAGAAATTCCCGTTCTGTTAGCCTGGCTAGCCGTGTACTCCGAGGGGCAGCCTCAATATGCCTGGATAGACTAACCAACAGAAAGCTGGCTGCCAGAGGATGATGTTGTTCAGTGACAGCGCCTCATAAAAACCATCTGGTTGATGTTTAGCTAAGGTAAAAAATCTCACTGGTAAAGGAAGTCCCCACATAACTATAACCAACTGGAGCTCGGAGTGGCCACTCTAACTACCTAAACAAACCCTCCACTTCTCTCCTTTTTCACTCATTTCCTCTTTTCTGAGTTCACAAAGCATAGAAAAGGGGAGGGATATATACTGTGGGATATTATTAATGTAATAGAAATTTTCTCTCTAATCCAATTTCCACCACCACCCTCTCCCACTACACACGCACACACGTGCACACACACACACACACACACACACACACACACACACACACTTTGGTTAACTGACCCTCTCATTTTCCCAAACATTTACTTGGTCAGGATCAAAATCCTCACAAATAGTCACATACTTTCACAGTAATTTCAAACAGCTTGGAAACACAAATAAACATTTAAGAAACAGACTTCCAGTTGGAGGCCATGATGGTTACAACCAGAAGTATTCCCCACCCCATCCCCAACCTCTTCTTCCATCAATTAAAGGGAAAACAGGAAGTGAAATGTTGTAACCTCTAAGAGAAACTGGTTTTTCCAGGGAAGTAAGTGGTTTGGACTGGATTCTGGTGGTCTTATCTATCATGATCTCTTATTCATGCTTATTCACTCAGTCCACCTACCCAGTGCCAGGTTATGCCAACCTGGTTATGTATCTTTCGACTTCATGAACCCCCTGCCATGCCATGGGGCCTCCACTCACCTTGTTTCCCAGCTTCCAGTCACAGGAGCAGTACCCATTGCTCCCCCAACATTGTCTGTTTCCTGAGCAGGAAACCATTATGGCTTACAGGCCTTTTTCCATCTCTCCACATGGCTTCTCAACATCTTATTTGCATGGTTTCTGATGGAAGTTCCTTTCAAGATCCTAAAGTCTTCATGGCAATATTCCAGAGAGGTTACAGATGAAATCACTGTTGTTATTGTTGTTGGTCCTTCACGCTCAATGTGTAGCAATGATATTGTGAGGGTGAAGCCTTGACTTATAAGTGATTTATTTGGATTTAAGTGACACAGGGCAGGGCAAAGTCACCAGCCTCACTCTCTACACCAGTCATCAGAATCCAGGATCAAACCAAGGTCAAGATGAGTGACAACGACACAGAATGCAGTAGGTAACTCTGGTCTTTCTAAATTGAAGTTTTTCCCAAGTCTCAGTTTGTCTGAAGTCATGCCCATTCAATGACTAAAAGATAAATGAGAGTTGAAACAAAAAAAAAATGGCTCAATTTACCAACACAAAACCATCAATCTGGGAGGGGAAGAGCAATTGCTATTTATACTCATTCTGAGTCAAACAAACCTAAACAATGAACCACAGAGGCTTGGGTTGGTGTCATTCAATGACAGCCAGAATGATTTGGTTTTAAAAGTGTTAGTGAAGTAGCAACATTTAAAACACAATAGGCTTTTTTTTTTAAAAAGTCTGTCTTTTCAAAGCTATATTTCAAGATATCAAAGATGAAAACTGCACAGGACAAAAGTAAATTGTTCCAGCTTTTTTAATAAATAAATAATCAATCAAACAAACAAATAAATAAATAAAGATAAATAAAGAGAAGGATAAGGAAGAGAAGGAGAAGAAGATGATGATGAAGACAAAAGGGGGAGGAGGAAGAGGAGGAGGAAGAGGAGAAGTAGAAAAAGAAGTAGTAGTAGTGGTGGTGGTGGTGGTAGTAGTAGTAGTAGTAGTAGTAGTAGTAGTAGTAGTAGTAGTAGCAGTAGTAGTAGATCTAGAAAAAGACCAAGAACAAAAATAAATTGAGTCTCTTCTTTATGTGAGATATTGTCTTGAAGCTACTGAGAATTCAAAAGAAAAGAGTTATCACCCACTCCTGCCCCCTGGGATCTTATAGATATTCATAAAAAATACAATGCAATATAATTCACTTAAATAAAAATATTCATTTAGCAGCTACTCTCTTCAAGGAGCTTTATTAGCCACTGAAAATAAACAACGGTCTGAGAGACCAAGTTCTCAGAGAAGTTCTAATCAAATAAACTAGAGAAAGATCCTGGCCCTTTCTACTTAACCCATCCACAACAACAAAGTGATCAGAGCTTTCATTAGAAACACTCATTTTTACCTGAAGTTAGTGAATGTTACATCAGTTTATCTCCCTTTGGTCTGTAGGATCTAAGAAACATGCCACCACCCCTGGGTCCTTGACACTAATTACATCTCTCCTCCAAGTAATCCTTCTTGTCCCCAAATCTGTTCCTACCAATCTCCTTCACACAATCACCCAAAATGTTCGCACAAGAGGGTAACTGGGTGATGTAGTGAATAGAGCACTGGCCCTGCAGTCAAGAGGACCTGAGTTCAAATTTGACTTCAAGTGCTTACTAGTTGTGTGATCCTGGTGGAGTTATTTAATCCCAATTGCCTTTAAAAACAAAGAGAATGTTTGCATGAAAATGGAGTTTGAAGACAACCTTGCAAAGTTTTAAGTCGCTTAGAAATATTAATTACTCTACTTTCTTATCATTTTGATTAGTATTTTTACTTAAGAAAGAAAAACACAATAACTAGTATGCACATCAAACAATTTTGTTACCTTCACAAAACTTTTATATTAGGTGACTGAGTTTCATTTATTTCTCTGCAAGATCCCAGGACCCCAGGTTCATATGTTCATATTCCCAAAGGGCAATAAAATTGTGCATACCCTTTGATCCAATAATACCTCTACTAGGTCTGTATCCCAAAAAGACCATAAAAAGGGAAAGAACCCACATATACAAAAATAGCAGCTCTTTTTGTGGAGGCAAAGAATTGGAAATTAAGGAAATGACTATCAATTAGGGAATGACCAAATTGTGGTATATGAATGCAATTGTTGTTCTGCAAGAAATGATGAGCAGACAAATTTCAGAAAAAACTGGAAAGATTTACATGAACTGATGATGAGTGAAGTGAGCAAAACCAGGAGAACATTATGTATAGTAGCAATAACACTGTGTGATAATCAACTATGAATGACTTAGCTCCTCTCAACAATACAATGATAAAAAGGTATTTCTAAAAGCCCTGCAATGGAAAATGCTATCTAAATCCAAAGAAAGAACAATGGAGTCTGAATGCAGAACAAAGCAGACTACTTTCCTTTTTTTCTAAATTTGCTTTTTTTTATATTATCCTTCACATAATTTTCTTCTTTTGTTCTGGTTCTTCTTTCACAGCATGATTAAAATGGAAAAAAAAAATATATATATATATATTATATATATGAAATGTGATTATATTTATATGATCTATATCAGATTACCTGCTATCCTAGAGTGGAGAGAGGGAAGGGAGAAAATGAAAATTATTGTTACATATAATTGAAGAGAGACAGAGAGAGACAGAAAGAGAGAGGAAGGAGGAAAGCAGGTAGGAAGGCAGACAGGAAGGCAGGAAAGAAGAAAGGAAGGAAGAAAGGAAGGAAGGAAGGAAGGAAGGAAGGAAGGAAGGAAGGAAGGAAGGAAGGAAGGAAGGAAGGAAGGAAGGAAGGAAAGGAAAGGAAAGGAAAGGAAAGGAAAGGAAAGGAAAGGAAAGGAAAGGAAAGGAAAGGAAAGGAAAGGAAAGGAAAGGAAAGGAAAGGAAAGGAAAGGAAAGGAAAGGAAAGGAAAGGAAAGGAAAGGAAAGGAAAGGAAAGGAAAGGAAAGGAAAGGAAAGGAAAGGAAAGGAAAGGAAAGGAAAGGAAAGGAAAGGAAAGGAAAGGAAAGGAAAGGAGGGAAGGAGGGAGGGAGGAACAAAGGAAGGAAGGGAGAGGGAAGCAGGAAAGGAGGGAAGGAAGGAAGGAGGGAAGGAGGGAGGAAGAAAGAAGGAAGGAAGAAAAAAAGAGAAAGAAAGAGAAAAAGAAAGAAAGGGAGAGAAGGGAGGGAGAGAAGGGAGGAAGGAAGGAAGGAAGGAAGGAAGGAAGGAAGGAAGGAAGGAGGGGAGGGAGGGAAGAAGAAGAAGGAAGGAAGAAAAGAAAGAAAGAAAAAGAAAAAGAAAGAAAGAGAGAGAGGGAGGAAGGAAGGAAGGAAGGAAGGAAGGAAGGAAGGAAGGAAGGAAGGAAGGAGGAAGGAAGGAAGGAAGGAAGGAAGGAAGGAAGGAAGGAAGGAAGGAAGGAAGGAAAGGAAGGAAGGAAGGAAGGAAGGAAGGAAGGAGGAGGGGAGGGAGGGAAGAAGAAGAAGGAAGGAAGAAAAGAAAGAAAGAAAAAGAAAAAGAAAGAAAGAGAGAGAGGGAGGGAAGGAAGGAAGGAAGGAAGGAAGGAAGGAAGGAAGGAAGGAAGGAAGGAAGGAAGGAAGGAAGGAAGGAGGGAAGGGAAGGGAAGGAGGGAAGGAGGGAGAGAAGGAGGAAGGAAGGGAGGAAGGAAGGAAGGAAGGAAGGAAGGAAGGAAGGAAGGAAGGAAGGAAGGAAGGAAGGAAGGAAGGAAGGAAGGAGGGGAGGGAGGGAAGAAGAAGGAAGGAAGAAAAGGAAGAGAAAGAAAGAAAAAGAAAGGAAGGAAGGAAAGACAAAAAAGAGAAAAATAAAGAAGGAAGGAGGGAAGAAGGGAGAGAGGGAGGAAGGAAGAAGGAAGGAGTGAAGGAAGGAAGGGAGAGGGAAGCAGGAAAGGAGGGAAGGAAAGAGGGAGGGAGGAAGAAGGAAGGAAGAAAAGAAAGAGAAAGAGAAAGAAAGAGAGAGAGGGAGGGAGGGAGGGAAGGAAGGAAGGAAGGAAGGAAGGAAGGAAGGAAGGAAGGAAGGAAGGAAGGAAGGAAGGAAGGAAGGAAGGAAGGAAGGAAGGAAGGAAGGAAGGAAGGATCACAATTCAGAGCAATAAACACATCACTTTCAGCCTTTTGAGCCTCTCACAAATCCTGCACTAGGATTTTCTTCCTACAAAATTCAGCTAAGGAGAAAATTTGGGTCAAAGCACATTCAAGCTTAAATGAAAACATGCTCAAATGAGAAGAAATAGAAATAGAAAAATGGGGTACACCCCCCCCCTGCCCTTGAGGAGTTTATAGCTACTCAGTGCAATGCACTATAATTCAGTTGACTAAAAATAAGTGCCATTTCCCCAGCACTTTGAAGCATCCCAAGAGTTTTACTGCACATATTTAATCTCATTTGAACCTTCTCGGAACACTGTGAAATAGAGACAGATCACTATTGTTCCCTTCTTTACAGATAAGAAAACGAAGGCCGAGGGAGATGAAGTAACTTGTCATAATCACACAGCTAATTAGGATCAGAAGTGGGATTTGAACAGCTCTTTGTAACTTTGAGCCCATCCCTCTCACCAGTGAGCCAAGCTCCATTTTTAAGAAAGACAGTGCTAAGGAATCTATTGGCTGGCACCCACTGAGGGGTTCAGCAGAGATTTGTCACCTCGTTTCTTAACTACCACTTTAAATATTGCTGACAGAAGTGTGACGTGTTTAGACCACATTAAGTAATGGGATTCATTTTCTTATTGTAGACACTGCCCTAATGGCATCAATCTGACCAGTTTCTAAATTGATGTAAAGAGAAGAAGGGAAAGAAATGCTGACTGATATTTTTTCAATAAATCTCCGCCATAAAAACAAAGGCAGGGTTGGGAAAGGAACAGTATTTAATTCGAGCCTCCCTTCTCAGGCTTCTGCAAATGAAAACAAAACAAAAACCAAACCCTAACCTTTTTAATGTCCAAAGTAATCCAACATTTCTTTTTTGAATAATAGTGCATATTCACCTTCCAAAACCAATGAAACATCCAAAACAAAACAAAATCATCAGGCAGTAAAGATGGAAGTGTTGTTTGGAACCTAAAAACATTTTTTAAAATTGTTGTTTTCCTTCCCACATAAATTTGGAGCCTCACAAAATAATAACTAACAGATACAGTGGAGATCTTTGCCCTGAAATATTAGCCTGCTCTTCAGTTTCATAGTGTTTCAAAAATAAACTTTACCTATTGATACTTTTTCATATTCAATTATAATACAAATTATCCATGTTAGGTCAATTCAGGGGAGAGCAGAGCTGTTTAATGATGCTGAGCATTTTAAAATAATATTGCAACTATATTTCCCCAAAAATATTACAATTAACTGTTTATAGGTTTCTTAATTTATGCTAGGAGCTGAAACAAATAGAGACAAAAAAGGAAATAGTCCCTGCCTCAAGGACTTTCATCCCACAGGTTGGGATACATCTTGGACATAAGTAGGGAGATGATGGAGCCAGCTCACACCAACTTTTTTAACACCTCAGAAATCAGAAACACTAAAAAAAAGGACCTGATTTATTATTTTGTTGATTTTTTTAGATTTAAGAAAGTGATGGGGGCACAGTGGATAGAGCACCAGCCCTGGAGTCAGGAGGACCTGAGTTCAAATCTGGCCTCAGACATTTAATGATTACCTAGCTGTGTGGCCTTGAGCAAGCCACTTAACCCCATTGCCTAGCAAAAACTAAAAAAAAAAAAAAAAAAAAAAAAAAAAAAAGTGATGGATAAAAATTAATAATGCAGATTAAATTTTAAAAGCATATCAGGTATAATTTTTTTAGAGAGCTGGTTGTTAAACATTTCCCAACACCCCATTGCATGTAAGTAATGGAATATGTGGAATAGTTTCAAGGATAGACTGCTAATAATCTTGAAGACTGAAGGAAAGGCCAATGTAGAAGATGGCACTTGAGTTGTTCACTGAAGAATATGAGGATTCTATAAGACTGAAGAGATGAAGGCATGAATTCTAGATGTTATTGTTGTCAACAACCTCATTAAACCCTAAATTTACACAGCACTGTAATGCTTAGAAAGTGGTTACATTCCCTTACACCCATGATTTGCATAAGAAATAGTCTATGTAAATGCCCCAAAGTAATAGGTGCCATGTAGGGGGAAGTTTAAAAAAAAGTGTGTTTGTGGGAGGCAGGGAGTGTATGTTGATTTTCTCTTTTTTTTTTTTGTTTTAGCATCACTGATACCTATTCTATTCCCCAAGTAAAAGTTGTCACTTGTAACCAAAAAAAATCTCATTTCACCCAAAGCATCCATCCATTGGCTGTGTATGAACCTGTATATCTCACTGAGCAACTCTCTTTCAACACCTCTCTGCCCAGCAGTGGAAAAAATGCTTCATAATCAGTCATAATCTATCATTACATTCAGCCTAGTTGGAAAGACTTTCATATTTATTGGTATATTTTTCTGCAGCAATAAAATCATTGTAAAAATTGCTATCCTGGTTCTACTCACTTCCCTCCAAATCAGTTTTTAAAAGTCTTCCAAGGTTTCTCTGAATAAGTCCCTTCATCTTGAAGGTCTGGCAGTCCTCACTGGCACAATTCTACTGATCATTTCAGAAGTTTAGACATGCTCCATTTCTGATCTAGGCCAGGTCATCTCTCCTCTTGCAAACTAGTGGTCTCCATTTCCAGGGAAATCACAATTTTAATGTTAGACTTAGGGCAAATACATAACCAGCTTAACCCCTATGACTCAGAATTCCCACACCCAAGAGTCTCAGCCTTCTTGATAACTGGGAGTGCAGACATATACCACCATGCCTAATTTTTTATTCTCTCTTAAGGAATACTAATATTCTATCATATTTACATATGAAAAAATATGTTCCTTCTATGGAAAGGTATCCATTTTGTTTTCAATTCTTTGCAGGAAAAAAAGACCATCAAAAATATATTTATGCATATGGAAATTTTCCCTTTTTCTTTGTCTCTCTGGGGTATATTCCAAGTAATGGTATAACTTGGCCAAAAGGTAGAGTTTGGTGACTTTGAGATAATAGTTCTAAATTGTTTCCCCTCTCTAGCAACTCTTGTCTTTCTTGTTATCTTTGCTAACCAGATTGATATAAGGTAGGAGCTTAGAGTTGTTTCATTTACATTTATTCTGTTTCTAGTGATTTGAGGTATTTTTTCATGTGGCTATTAATAACTTTATTGTTTTGTGGGCTAATTTCATATCCTTTTATCTATAGGGGAAAGTTCTTTTTCTTATACATTTGTATTCATATCTGATATAACCATGCTACCAAATAGTAGGGAATAAAACTCCCACCAATTTTTTCTGGAATCCTTGTCTAACCATCCCACAGTAAATGCTATCACCACCTTCTTATATATATGGTTTGTTTTAAAATCAATAATTTATACTTAAGGATGGATTTTAGCAGTATAGACTAATCTATGGACTGAACTCCTTTCTAAATATGCTGTGGTTTCATTAAAATTCAGAATCTGAACCATGATTTAACTATCCAGCCAATGTTATAAATTAAGAGAGCTTGAGATTGAGACTGATAACTGAAATGTAGGCCTCAAAGCACAAAGCATGAAAGCAATTGTTTTGTTTTGAATATGATTTTGCTTGGCCATGTGAAGACCTTTGGAGCCAACCTTAGAAGCTCTAAGAAAGGAAATTCAGTTACTTTGAATTTCACCACCAAGAATTCCTTTAGGAGTAGTTTCATTTTTCCAAGCCCTTAAGAAACTAAGTATCTCCTGACATCTTGGTGACCTTGACATCAGACTGGATGGGACTTTCAAAAAATGAAGGTGCTATGATGACCTGTGGTCATGAACCCAAAGAGAGGCCTTCTTCAAGGACACATTAGTGATACGCCCCAAAATCTCAAAGGGCAGAGCTGGACAAATCCATGGACAAATCTATCATCAACACAGCCATTTGGCAGTATCTACTTGGACACAACCAGTTCAAGGAAGGAAAATACAAATATCCATTACTTCAGATTATGTATTCCAAGAAAACATTAATACAGAAATGTCCTAACCTCAGGATGACCACTAGTTAAAACTGGAGCTTATATAACCAGAATGGCTTTACTTGCAGGCATTTATGAATAATCCCTGCCCAGATTCAAGTTTCATCTCTAAAACTAATGAATAAATGAGTTGAATGAGTCATCATTTGCAGGTCACACATATACAGCCACAAGTTCATGCATGCACACACACACACACAAATATACACACATACACATAGTACATCTGGTAATAGATAATAGAAAAAATCCACTAAACTAATACTCCCAAAGAATAATGAGCTACAGAACTTGGACAGGCAAAAGGGGAGCAATATAATCATTAGGATCCAACCTGTGCTATTGTCTTAGCTGTAGATTTGGAATATGTAAAGAAGCCTTACAGTTAAAAAAAAAAACAACTTTTTATGACCTTTTTCTAATACCAAAGATGGAACTTGTAACTGCATTGGAATTCCCTCTTATAATAACAGCTTTTAATCCATCCATGCTTTCTTATTCCATGAGAACCATAAATCTTTTACAGAGGATGTAATCAAGGTGCTTGGCCTTTCTACTTCATTTGACAGTACATGGATGCCAATGTAAGTTATATCTTTATACTTTTAATCAATTGAAACCAGTAAAATTACATAATATAAGATGAATTCACAGAAATTATCAGTATTTCTGATGATTTTTTTACTAATAAACACAGAAGGAAAAAATTTAAAATACTTACAGAATGTTTAAATTACTTGGATATCTAGCTACCAAGACACACAGAAATTATTTTAATACAACTGGAAAATACTTTTTGTACAAATTAAGACAGATCTGGATAGTTGGAGAAATGTTTACTGCTTGTGGATTTGTTGTTATTCAATCACTTTTCAATCATGCCTGACTCTTTTGGGGTTTTCTTGGCAAAGATACTGGCCTGGTTTTCCATTTTCCTCTCTATCTCATTTTTACAGATGAGGAAACTGAGGCACACAGGGTTAAGTGACTTGCCCAGGATCAATAGCTAATAAGTGTCTGAGGCTAGATTTGAACTTAAAAAGATGAGTCTTCTAAACTCAAAGCCCAGCACTCTTACCACCATTCCACCTAGCTGCCAATTTATGAATGAGTCAAACCAAGAAAATAAAATGATATTGCCAAAATTAATTTATTCAAGACTACACCACTACCACCTTGGCATTTTGAAGTCAGTTTTTAGATTAGTGTATAGGACCAGGAAAAAAATAATGAAATTCATCTAAAGGAGCAAATGGCCAAGAAACTCAAAGAAAATAGTGGACCCAGGGGGGGGTGGAATGGGAAAGAAAAGGACCCAACAGTACCATATGTCCAATAATTTTCATATTATAGTTTATGTAGCAAGAATAATATAAATATTTTGATATTGGTTAAGAACTGGATCAGTGGAAGACATTAGGTAGGTATCATATGTACACAAATTAATTTAGCTACCCAGTGTTAAAGAAACCTAAAAATTCTAACTGGGTAAGAAGAACTCACTATTCAACAAAACTGTTGAAATCAGTCTTACAGAAACTACCTCTATCTCAGCGTCTCACACTTTATAGTAAGATGAACTCCAAATAGATATAGGGCCTATAAACAAGACAGAACATTGAAAATATCTTTCTGATCTTTGTATAGAGGAGTGGCTCATAGCCAGTAAAGTGATAGAGAAGACCATGTAAGAGAAAATGAATAATTTCAATTGTATTTTTTTTAAATTTTACCTAAAATCAATTAAACTAAATTAGAAGGAAAGATAGTATCTGAGGAGGGTGAATTTTTATAGCAATTTTCTTTAATAAGGAACTCATTTCCCCCATATATAAGAAACTGATTCCAATGTATAAGAATGAGAGCTATTCTCCAGTTGAATAAAAGCCAAAGGATATGACAATTTTCTAAATATAAAAAAATCCAAGCTATCAATAGCCATTAAAAAGAACTCCAAATCACTGATAGAGAAATGCATGTTAGAGCAACACAGCTTCTACTTCATATCCATAAGTTGATTTTTTTTTAACTTGGAGGATATTTCCCTAGACCCTCCAACATTTATTTTTTATCCATTGTGACATTTTCTCTAATTAATAGTGTGAATTGGCCCAGTCATTCCGCAAAGTAAATCAGAACTATATACAAAAAGTACATGCTCTTTGATGCAGAAATAGCATTATTGGACTTATAACCTAAAGGGATCAAAGAAAGCAGAAAGAATTCATATATGCAAAATATTAATAACAGCTTTTTTTGTCTGCAAAGAATTGGAAATTAAGGAAGTGACCATCAGTTGTTGAATGACTGAACAAATCTGTCCATAACACAAACAAATGTAATAGAATATTACTGTACTGTAAAAAAAAAAACAGAGATGGGAGAAGAGATAGGAGGAAGAGGGGATCAGGCAAAGCAAAATGAACACAACCAAGAGAACAATTTATATAATACTAATTACATTGTAAAGACAAACAGCTTTGTTGGACTTAGAACTCATTAGCATAATAGCTAGAGAACTGAACACATGCTATCCAGATCCTGACAGAGAGGTGCAGAATGATATTTTTGGTATATGGTCAATGTGGGAATTTGTTGTACCTGACTCTGTGTATTGTTGCATGGAATTCATATTTTTTCCCCATTAGAAAGAGGCAAGAAGTATTTAAAAATATATTTTAATGAAAATTGTTTAATGAAAAATTTAATGAAAATTGTTCATTTAATTTTAGATAGAATTTTAAAAATTTAAATGAGATCAGATTGCCCCAGGAGGGAAGGTTATAAAGTATTTTTTTCTAATAATTTCATGCACTACTATGAAGTGTTTGAATCAATACTTATTTACTTCCTCTGGACCTAGTTTTCCTAGTTTTTCAGAGAAGCTGGAGTTTTAGTCATCTCACTTGGAAGGTCCATTCTGCTTTATATTTAATGTAACTTGCATTTCCATTATGTCAGATTTCTTTCAACTATAAAGATGACCAGAAACTTCCCACATCTTCCTTCCTTGAAGCTTCCTTAGCCTCACTGCTTTGTTTTGCTTTTTACTTTCTCATCTCTGTGGTATACGTTTTTTTTTTATTGGCTTTGTTCTTTATGTTGTTAGACTCATTGTGTTCTCTTAATCTGTTTTTGGCTTTCACTTTCAATCGTTAAAGAAAGGTATGGAGAATCCCTAATATAATTTTATTTTCTAGATTTTAATTTATAAGTTTCTTTTTTGTTATTGTCTCGAATTGGGTAATAGATTACTTTAAGGATCTGTAACAGACACTGATAGATATCATGCAATTAATGCTTTCCCAAAGATCTTCAATTATTTTCTCAAGTAGTTCTTGCCATATTCCACCTTTTCTACTCTTTTCACAATGGTGCTAATAGCAGTATACTGGAAAGACTTGAATGAACTGATGCAAGGTGACATAAGCAGATCAAGAGAGTATTGAACACCATAACAGCAACATTGTTTTTATGATCACAAGGGACTCTTTATGGGAAATGTTATGCACATCCAAATAAAGATCTGAATGCAGACTGAAGCATACATTTTCATTTATTTTATATTTTTGTTGATTTTTTGGTTTATTTATTTTATATTATTACAATAATCTTGTTATGAGAGTAAACATAACCTCCCTCCCCCCAAAAAAAGATAGAGAAACTTCAAGAATAGTGAGAGAGAAAAAAAATGTACTTCAGTCTGTGTTCAGATTTCAATGTCTCTGTCTCTGGGATGAGTTGCTTTTTTTTATCATAAGTCCACCAGAGAAGTTGCTTCAATATTTTTTCCCACAATTGATATTACTAGCTGTATTTCCCTCCACTCTATTCCTTCCCACTCTCATTTATTCTATTCTCTCTCTCTCCTTTCACCCTGCCCCTGTTCAAAAGTGTGTTGTATCTGAGTGCCCTCTCCCACAATCTTTCCTCTCTTCTATCACCTATTCCCCCTCCCCCATTCCCCCTTATCCCATCCCTTTCTTCTCATTTTTCTCTAAAGATAGATTTCTATACCCTATTAAGTGTGTTTCTTATTTCCTCTCTGAGCCATTTCTGATGAGAATGAAGATTCACTCATTCCCCTTCACCTTCCCCATTCCACTCCATTGAAAAAGCTTTCTCTTGACTCTTTTAGGTGAAATATCATAACCCCCTTCTTCCTCTCTTTTCCCTTTCTCCCAGTACTTTCCTTTATCATCCACTGATTCCATCTTTTTACTATATTATACCATTATATTCAACTCCTTCCTATGCCTTGTCTATATATGCTCCTTCTAATTACTCTTTTAAATGAGAAAGTTTTATAAGTTATCCCATGCAGAAATACAAACAGTTCAACATCATTAAGTTCTACATAGTCCTTCTCATTCACCCCCTCCTCTATCATTCACCAGAGCCCTGTACTTGATCAAACTTTCTTTTCAGCCCTGGTTGTTTCAACAGGAAACTCTGTTTCTTTGGAAGTCCATCTTTTCCCCTGAAATACGATGTTCAGTTTTGCTAAGTAGTTGATTCTGGGTTGTAAACAAAAATCTTTTGGCTTCTGGAACATCATATTCCAAGCCCTATGAGCCCCTAATGTAGATGCTGCCAGATCCTGTGTAATCCTGACCATAGAGCCACAGTAGTTGAATTGTTTGTTTCTGGCAGTTTTTAGTATTTTCTCTTTGACTTGGGAGTTTGGGAATTGGACTAAAATATTCCTGGGAGTTTTTCTTTTGGGATCTTTTTCAAGGGGTGATCAGTGACCAGTGAATTTCTCCAATTTCTATTTTGCTCTCTGCTTCTAGGATCTCAGGGAAATTTTGCTTTATTATTTCTTGAAAAATGAAGTCTAGGCTCTTTTTCTGGTCATGATTTTCAGGTAGCCCAATAATTTTTAAATTATCTCTTCTGGATATGTTTTTGAGGTCAGTTATTTTTCCAATGAGATATTTCACATTTTCTTCTAATGTTTTATTTTTTTGGAATAGTTTTATTTCTCCCTGAGTTCTCTCCCCAACATTTTACTGTCTGTGGCCTGCCCTCTGGAAGTATAAGCTGGCTTCCCCGATTTCCACTGCAGGTTCTTGCCACAGGGCTGCACTGAGGCCTGTGTGGCACAATTCTCTCTCACCACTCCTTCAAGCTGTTCCTGGTGATCCCAGGGCCAGGAGTTCTGGAAACCACCACACCTGCCATGGACCCAGGTGCCTCCAGGGATCTAGGTACATAGCTGTGGCTGTGGCTACACTCACAGGGGCTTTTTTTTAACCCCCAGTCCTGGTGAAACAGACCTTTCCCATAGAACTTCTAAGTTGTCTTGGACTAGGAAATTGTATCACTCAGTCTTTCTGTGGGTTCTGCCCCTCTAAATTTTGGCTAGAGTCATCATTTGATAACTTTTGGAGTTTTGGGGAGATCAAGTTTCTGGGAATTTCTGCCTTCACACCACCATCTTGGCTCTGCCCCCCCCCCGTATTTTATATTTTTAAAGGTATTTTTTTTTAATCTGCTTCTTCGGGGGGCAGCTAGGTGGCACAGTAGATAGAGCACCAGCCCTGGAGTCAGGAGTACCTGAGTTCAAATCCGGCCTCAGACACTTAATAATTACCTAGCTGTGTGGCCTTGGGCAAGCCACTTAACCCCATTGCCTTGCAAAAAGTAAAAAAAAACAAAAAACAAACCAAAAAATCTGCTTCTTCTTTCACAACTGGGACTAACATAGAAATATTTTTTTTTATGATTGCATATATAAAACCTATGTCAAATTGCTTGCTGTTTTGTGAAAGGGGGAGGGAAGAGGAAGGAGAAAAATTTGGAACAAAAACTAAAAATTGTCTTTACATATAATTGGAAAAAATAAAATTCTATTAAAAAGGGAGAAGGATACCAGTATATATAAAGGTTTTGCTTATAAGTGGCATATATTTTTTCAATTTTGTTTGCATTTAGTGCTGCTGCATAATAAAGCATTCATATCTTCATTCCATTTCATGCACACTTATAGATTATCCAGGGTAGTGGACAATGGCATCTGCCCAGAATGTGGAGTATTATTTCTAACCTGTTCTGATATGTTTCCCTTTTACATAATCTGTACTCAGAGGAATTTCAATTGTTCCCTTGTCCATGTCACAATGCTCACAAAAAAGCTTCAAGTTGCCCCAACTTGCATTCCTATGTCATCTTATCTATTCCTTACATTCACTGGAGTAGTTCATCACCCTGGGTGGAGATTGACCATAATTAGTGCTATCCCCAGACTCCAAATGGCTAGAATTACACCATTCTCTCCAGGCCTTCACAGCCACCATTGTGGTCTTAGAGTATACAGAGTGGGCTGTAGAATCCCATTATTTTATTATTGCCCCCCTACACACACACACACACACACACACACACACACACACACACACACACACACACACACACAGAGTGGATGATGCTTTTGTCTTTGCCTGGAATTTAAACCCACTCATTACACCCACAATCAGGCTCTTGTTTACCTTTTTCATCTAGTTTCCTATTATGCCTTCTTCATATATTCTTCATTTAAGTCAAATGAATTTCATCTGTTTCCCATTCCCTATGATATTCCATTTCTCCTCTCCATACCTTTGACAACTGTTTTTCCATATTTGGAATGCCTTCCCTCCTCATCTCTACCTTTATGAATCTCCATCTTCCTTCAAGAAGTATGCCCTTTTCTGTCACCTTTTCCATGAGAACTTTCCTTGTTCCCACAATTGTCTGTCATCTCTCCCTCTTGGAGTAATTCCATGCCAACATTATGTGCTTCTTTAAAGAGAATGTCAGTAAACTTAATGAAGTCATATTTTGTCTTTATCCTCCCATGCTTGGGGCATTACTTGGCCCACTGTAATCACTCAATTAATATTTGTTTTGAATTTTTTTTAAAAAGCACGGAAATGAGAAGATGTGCAAGGTCTCTCGTTATTCCTACCACAAATTTAAAAGTCCACAAACCATTTTTAAATAGAAATAATCATTGAAAACTAGTGCTATTTAATGGAGTCATGAAGAGTGCAATGAAATTTTCCCCTAGAGCAATGTGATTTAGATGGTGCAAAGACCAAATGTCTTGCTAAGAGCTTAACACCTAGTAAGCAAGAAGACAGTGTAAAAATACACATCTATTAGTCACTGGAGTAACTAACTCCTCCTCCCCCTAAATTGCATTTGTCTTAACAGCTTCTTATGATATTTTTATATCATGAATTACCAGATTGGTTTGAAGCACATTTAGTATTGCTTACCATATGTACCACAACAGCTAGTTATAATTCCAATGTATTTTTTTAACTCAATGGGAGAAAAGTTATGAAATTGTTTTCAGAGAAATAGAGTTCCAAATTAACTAAACAAGTACATGGAGTAATTACAGAAATGAGGTTTTCATTCAGTGTAAATGGTTTGAGTGAGATCAAAAGTGGTCATGTTTGTGGCTAAAAGGATCATAGACAAAAAGAATCCTCCTTTGCCTTCCTTTTCATTGAGATCCAGAAAGTGTATGCCTGCAGAAAGAAATGACTTAATATAGCTGCCTAATCAAATATGTGGTTTTCCCCCTTGCAAGTGGCAACTGGTGATTCGGTAGATAAAGCTCTGGGTCTAAAATCAAATTCAAATCCAGCCTCAGATACTTGCTAGCTGTGAGACCCTGGTTAAGTCATTTAACTTCTCTTTGTCTCAATTTCCTCAACTGTAAAATAATAAAATCCTTGATAGGGTTAATTTGAGGCACCATCACAGTGTATGGGCACTTATAAAGGCTGATTACTGTCTAGTCTTCTGTTCCATGATTTTCTGTCAACTAAGTTTTATATGAATCCATGTTGTATCCTTTCTCCTGTTTTTTTTTAATTTGTTTCCATTGTATTCCAAACCTCTGCCTATAGAATTACTGAAGTCCTCCCTTCTCCTTTCTAAACCCATAAGCCCAACAGGGAAACAAAAACTTTTTGCCACTTTTGCATCCTTAACCTAAAAATAAGCCATCAAAATTGTAGTTCAAGAAGAGGAAAATAGACAAAAAAAATCTTTCAAAATAATTGTTTTATTTTTCTAATGAAACATTCCATGAAATTGAACTGGAAGCTAATGCTACTCCAATAATTTGGCAAATTGTCTAGGGAGATTATAATAATAATAACAACAACAAAAAGACAAAAAGACCCATCAAAGCCGTGTCATGAGATATTGTCATGTCATGACATGGAAACAACCACAAAGAATGGAACTTCCAACCAGGGTGATGTTTAGTGACAGAAATTCTGAAATATTCATTAATTGAATTGGAAGGAAAGCCATTTTTTGTGTTAAGAAATCAGTCATTATGATTAGACTGTTCCTAGGAATCAAAGATATATATGAGAGAGAGAGATTCATCATGTTGCAGGTCATAGCAAGAAATCATTGCGAAGATCAGCTCACTAATGGACAATACAGGAAGGAGTGGTACCTCTTTCATATTCTTGTATCAAAAGAAATCAAGACACTTCCGAAAAAATTAGAAATAACAAACCTAGCTGCTATTTATTCTTTGAGCAGACTAAGAGACCAAACTAAAAGACTGAATGAAATGGACAGAATAAATTAATACTTTCATTATGCAGGGGTACCTGATTGGAACAAAATTATAGACAGATTCTATCACTTAGATATAAATAAGAGATCCATGCTCTTTTTAGTCAGTTGTACCTGCATTCAAATTCACACAACTAACATATTGCCACCAAATGCTAAGAGATAGCTTTTTTAAAAAACCTTATCCATATTCACTTGTAATATTTGATGGAACATCACTGTCATGAGCTCACTACACTTACTATCCAAGCTGACTCAGGTACTCCTCTGCCCTTATACTAACACATATGAGTTTCCAAGGAAGAATCTACACTATACTTTGAACTACACTCAAACTTCCTTAGGGTCCTAGAGGTTAAACTAGGAAGGATAGATTTCTCCAAAATATAATTATAGCCCCCACCAACATACTTCCCATTTTTACAAAACTATCCACTCCCAATAATGACACTAATAATACTTAAACACAAAACATTTACTTCACAATAAAGTCTAAACAAGAATAATCAATATATCACATGGGGCTCTATATGCAGCAAATGCAACAGTCTACATGTAAAAGCAAGGCTATACTCTCCTACCAATGTACTCAGATTCTATGGGGGAGAGTCGATATGTACTTAAAGAAATTGGTCAAGGGGTGGCTAGGTGGCATAGTGGATAAGGCACCAGCCCTGGAGTAAGGAGTACCTTGGGTTCAAATATGGTCTCAGATACTTAATAATTACCTAGCTGTGTGGCCTTGGGCAAGCCACTTAACCCCGTTTGCCTTGCAAAAACCTAAAAAAAAGAAAAAGCAAAAAGAAATTGGTCAGAAAAACAAATAAAGAAAACATATGCCTAAGGTAACTTACAGAATCTAAGGCTTTGATGTTATTGGTCTAAAGGGGAACATCTGTTCAACAGAAAACTGCTTACTCCTAATTATTCTTGTTCTTGTCCTGGTCACTCTCCTACTAAGAAAAATCCCCTTCCCTTCTGTTCTTAAACTAATAAAGCAATGACAACTTCTTTTAATTCTTGATCTTGCTTAAAAGGAATGTCTATAATTTTGTTCCAATCAGGTACCCCAGGATAATGAAAAAATTAATTTTTTCTGTCCAATTCATTCAGTCTTTTAGTTTGGTCTCCTTAGGAGTATCATGAAATTGGCTTGGCTAAACTTTCCCTTTTTGGCCAAAGAACTGCAAAACTTATCAGACTAACTGAGCAATGCAGACATAACCCCTAGGATGCTACTCTCCCCCAACATCTTTCAACCTCTATAAAATCAATCAGAAATTATCAGCTAGAGCCGTCATCTCATCAGAGCTTCCCTAGCTGGCTTCTTCACAGTTCAGTCAAATTCTCGATTTTCTGTCCTCTGCTAAGTTATCTCTTGCCTAATCTGTTCATTGTTTACCAGGTTTTTCACTCCAACTTTCAATGGTTCTCCCATTTTTCACTAATTAACCTTTTCCTTGTGAAGTAATAACTCATGAACTCATCTTTTCTGTTAGATATATATAATCCAACAGTCCTTATTTAATCATCTCATAGTTTTCAGTAGTTGAATTCTGCAGTTTGCAAGTTTTTAACTTCTCAAACTTGTTATGGGAATTTTTTTATTTCCTTTTATTATTGGGACTCAAGGCCATTCCTCTAGCAAATCTTGTTTACCTAAAAGTCTATTTAAATATTTTTAAAATTTTATTTATTTAAGGCAACGGGGTTAAGAGACTTACCCAAGGTCATGCAACCAGGCCATTATTAAAGTCTGAAGTCAGATTTGAACTCAAATCCTTCTGACTTCAGAACTGGTGCTCTATCCACTGCACCACCTAGTTGTCCCCGGTGGCACATTAATATTAACATTAGCTGACCAAAACCCGTCCCAGGATATATAAAAATTTACTGAGAACCTTAAACATAAGATGCCAGAGGAAGAATCTCAAATTCCTTGACTTCTTGGGAACATGTAATTCAATCTATACCCTGACTTAGTTTACCTATAGAGTTTATTTGAAAAGATATATTTTCTTAGGGGGTGTATGAGATTATGACTCTGTTTAACTAAATTTGTTCAACTTTCATGACACGGAAAGAAGTATGAGATTATGGATCTATCTTCTCTTTAAATTTTATGGCCTAAAAGGAATGTACAAAATTGCAATATATAAAAGAATTATTTTCTGTCTCTCCCTGGTATAATTTTGCCTACACAAAGGCTGGTTAAAATCCTAATGAGGGTTCAGGTTTTCTCTTAGGCCTATGCTTAAGCATAATAATAAAACCTATGTTTTACCTCTATAATTTTTGTATTATGGTAAATATATATTTGGTAGCAATTACCTACCACATGAACTCAGAAAGGAGACATTTCTCCCATAACAAACCTTAAAAACGGTTACATACAAATGAACTGAGGTACTGAAATACTCTGCAGCCTCAGGATATTTCTGAATCTTCAAATGAGTCTCCTTAACATTCTTTTCTGAAAACCCTTCACATTTGTATTTGATATATTCTCATTACACAGTTCTTCTCTGCCCCCATTTAACCATGAAACTAGTCACCAAAAAAGGGCATCACCTTCCATCATTTATAAGGTGATACAAACCTTTTTATTCATCTAAAGTTCATTTATTACCCTTTTTTGGCAATCAAACTGCCTACATCTTATTTGGAAAATGTGTTTTCTTTACACATGTTTTTTTTGCCTCTTTCAGACACCAAACTGTTCACATATGAAAGCTACATCATGTTCCATCCTTTACAAGCTGGTTTAAATCATTTTATTAATGTAAAGACTCATTTACTGCCTTTTGACAATCATTATTTTATCATCTCAGAAAATGTGCTTCTTTAAATTTAATTTTTACCAGTTTTTGTTAAATAAAAGGTTTTTTCTGCCTTTTTAGCTACATATGAATACAGCATTACCTTCTATTCCTTTACTAAATGACATAAGTCTTTTTCTTTTATTGCTCCTTTTGGTAATCACACTGCTTGCATCTTATCTGAAAATAGTATTTCTTTACATATAGATTTTGGCAGTTTTTTCAAACAAAATGTTTTTCTGCCATTTTTAGTCACCAAACTATTCACTAATAAAAGGGATGGTTCCTTAGTTGGGTGGTCTTTTTCCTTCATTTTTAAAGAGAACAAAAACACACGAGGTGAGGTTTTGATTCTTTTGTGAACTGGATTTAACTGAGGTGGAGTTGTACAAGATCATCAAAGTCACTCTCTTCCAGAGTCACTGAAGTCCAAGACAAAAGTCAAGAAGACAGGCAATGGTCTTGGTTGCAGTGAATTACTTTGGCATCTCTGATGTCTAACCAGACTCTAAGCACTCCATGGTGCCTCATGGTCATTGGAACCCATTTTTCTTATCGACCCATTCCAGCAAGGGAAGTCCTCACATGGAGTAAATGTCTCCCTATCTCATTGATGGGTTTGAAGCCTGTTGGTTACACTCAGTATCTTAGTTATAGATTACATGAAATAAGAGTTGAGTTTTAAGATGGTAATTAAATATGAAGAGGGGAAAATTGAAGAATTTAAGAATATTGAAAGTCTTCAAATATGAAAATTCAAGAAATTATAACTCATGATAAAATGGATGACAAAAACAACAGGGAGATCACATATGATTTTTTTTTTAGGTTTTTGCAAGGCAAACAGGGTTAAGTGGCTTGCCCAAGGCCACACCGCTAGGTAATTATTAAGTGTCTGAGACTGGATTTGAACCCAGGTACTCCTGACTCCAGGGCCAGTGCTTTATCCACTATGCCCCCTAGCCACCCCTTACATATGATTTTAAAAAAGAGACAGGAATAACTAAATTGGAATCCCCAAATGATTTTTCTGAATTTAATGGTATGAAACTAACTAAATTACCAATTATATCAAAACAGTTGTTTGAGACACATTTTTTTAAAGCTGGTGTCTTCTATTATTATCAAGAATGGATATATTTTCTACAGTATTTGATGGAAATTATAAAAACATTTCAAGATCTATGCACAGCAGGATAGATGGTAACATCATGATAAGACTGGGGAGAAAAGGTAAAACTATCAAGAATTAATTGCCCCTAATTTCTTACCTAAGCATAGGCATGAAATACTAGCATCACAGAAGCAACTTGAGAGTACAATTCTATAGAAAATCATTAAAAGACTGCATTAATATGTACCTAGTTCATGCAGTAGAAATTGTAAATGTCATCTTGCCCAGTTAAAGGCAAGAGAAAATAAATAGAAAAGAATTAGAGAAACAGAAGTATATCAAAAATTCAAGATTCTCTTAATAATTCAAGGCAAAAGTCAAAAGATCATAGAGATACAAAGATGTTCTGCTTTTGATGCTCAGAAAATCATATCACTGTGAAGATATGTTCTCCTCTCCTCCATGCCCCCACCTCAATTCACCCATATAGCCATAGTAATATTTATTATAAATCCCTGCATATCAGAGGAGTTATTTCTGGTCCCTGGTCAAATTTTTGTTTCACTATTTGTCCATCTGCAAGTTTTACTTTATGAATCCAGTAGGTTATAACAAGGAATCTGTTGGAGGTAAAGGTTGAATAGGAATGAGATGACACTATTTAGGAGACAAAATAATTCTGTTTTAATATTCCTCACAGTCATTCGAAGGCACACTATAATGACTGCTCATTGTTTAGCTTTAGTAAATTCTTTAAGTCATTACTTTATGGTGACTTTGCTTTTTCTTCAAATAAATCCTATGTCTGACCTCAAAAAAGTGAGTCTTGTATGTCTAAATCTTGCTGGAAACTCATTGGATATGATTATACAGAGTTTAACTGACTGGGGACATATCCTTTCTAGTCTAGTAGCCAGAGGCATTCTGGGGGACTTGATGATTTCATTAAATATTCTTAATTTCTCAATAGGAAGATTTTATATTGAATTTGGGGCTTTGCTTTACCTCTTAATTAAGCTAAAAGTTTCTAATTTGCTAGATAATAGAAATGGGATCAAAAGCATACATAGAGCACCTCATTGTTAGTCAAGCAAAGAAAGAGATATGCATGTCAAAGGATTTTAATTACCTTAATTTTAGCTTAATTAAGCTAAAAGTGCATGTTGTTGTAAGAAGGTGTGGTTAACTAAATCTTCCCAGTTCAGATTTTAGTGAAAGAGAGGAAAGGGAGAAAGAAGGAAGTAGATTACAAGATCATCTCTACTCTCTTAGGTTAGGAGGAAAGGAGAGAGAAAGGGTAGAGTAGAAGGAAAAAATCCTCTCTCTCTCTCTCTCAGCTGGCCTATGGGTGAATGTTACAGCAGGATTTTACTTTGTCTTTCTAAAAGGGAGAAAGGAAGAGAAAAGATTATGGATTCCAAAATAAAATGGGAAAGGGATATAGTATCCAAAATCATGTAGTTACTATGGTAATAGCCTGATTCCAGGAGTTTATTTGTTGAATTTCAAAGAATATTTTGGGGTCCATACAAAGATTTATTGTTCATAGATTAAGAAAGATAATTTATGAATGCTATTTACCATTATTGGGTACCAAATTCATGTGAGAGGAGGATAAGATTCATTATGTCTATCATTCAATCTGCTACTGGAGTTATCCCACTACAACTTTCAGTGATCTAATGCTTTCATTATATAATGAAAAATTAGAAAGTCAGTTCTTTAAGTTTGTAAAATATCATATATCAATGAAACAAATAGGGGGGCAGCTAGGGGGCATAGTGGATAAAGCACTGGCCCTGGAGTCAGGAGTACCTGGGTTCAAATCCAGTCTCAGACACTTAATAATGACCTAGCTGTGTGGCCTTGGGCAAGCCACTTAGCCCCATTTGCCTTGCAAAAAAAAAAAACAAAAGAAACAAATAATCTAGTGAATTGTCACAGGATCATTTTAATCTAGATTTCACCAAAATAATAAGGACAAGATGAAAAATTATAATGATGACTTCAGGACAGAGTCTATGAAACTTCAAAGAACGAAGATAAGAGTCAAAAGACCCTTCATAAAAAATATCCACTTGTACTCAGCTAACAGTATGTAGACAAAGAAGCATCAAACAAATTGTTAAACCATAAAGTTTTGTTTATAGAAATGAATAGATGGGTGATGAAGACTTGGAAACAGGTCACTGTCATCATCCATAGAGCATTAAACATAAAGAAATATTGTCACAGCTCTGGGGAACACCCTGGCTAAGGAGAGTGATATGAATGATGAATGAGCAAAGAAGTCTGAGGAGGGCTAAAACAGGGAGGAGAAATAAGAGAGCATCACATCATGAACACATAAAGAAGAAACATGAAGAAAGAGAGCAGTCAGCAATGTCAAATACTACAGAGAAATCGCTAAGAATAAGGATCAAGGGGCAGCTAGGTGGCATAGTGGATAGAGCACTGGCCTTGGAGTCAGGAGTACCTGAGTTCAAATCCAACCTCAGACACTTAATAATAACCTAGCCATGTGGCCTTGGCCAAGCCACTTAACCCCATTGCCTTGAAAAATCTAAAAAAAAAATAAATAATAAGGATCAAGATAAGCCCATTAGATTGAATTATTCATAGCATTGATAAAGTAGAGAGAAAAAAGTTCAGTTCATTAGTGAAGCTAGAAAGGAAAGGAAGCAATGGTAGCAAAGATAGATTGCTTTTCCCCTAAGAGTCTAGTTGAGAAAAGTAGGTGATATATACATTAGCTTAATGATGTGGTAGGAACTAGTAAAGAAGTCTTTTTTAATATTGTTAAATTTGATCATAAGGAGAAATAGAAAGTGACTAATAACTAAAGAGGAGGTGAATTATTGAGTTTCTAATTTGCTAAATAATAGGAGTGGAGTCAAAAGCATACACAGACTACTTCATTGTTAAAGAGTCAAGAAAAGAAAAGGGATATGCATGATGTCAAAGGATTTTAAAAAGAAAAGTGGAGGAGAGAGTTTACAGCAAATAGTTTCAATTTTCTCAATGAAATAAAACATTCAAAGAAAGACAGGGAGCCATGGAAGAATAGAGGAGAGAAGAGAAGATTTGGAATTTCTATTAAAAGTGATATAAGGAAGTTTGATGGTTATGACACTGAATAAATAGATTAATTTAGATATTATTATAATATTGTTATAGTAATACTATATAGCCACAAGTAAGTAATATTTTCCCAATTATTTAGATCTGACTTTATTTGCATGAAAAGTATTTTGTAATTGTGTTCATATAGTTCCTGGGTTTGTCATGACACATACTCTTCCAAGTATTTTATATTATAATAATAATGAATATATATATATATATATATATATATATATATAATAGAAATCAACTGATGAGGAATGAAAGGATAAAGCTGCTGCAGAGAGACCCAGATAAAGCTGGAAAACATTAATCTATAGTGTAGAAGGGTAAGACAATTGTTAGACTCCTCCAACTCCATCCAGCAACATAGGAAAGAAGTGGATGATGGGAGTGGTTCACAGTAGGAATTTGTCAAGGAATCAGCAGAACAGGACAAGGGAAATGAGTCGAAGAGTAGAAGACAACATAGAGAAGAATTGGCTAACTACAGAGTCAATATTGGAGAAAGGAGTGGATGATGACCTGAAAAAAAATCGAATACTGGAAGGGATTAGAGGATATGATAATAATGAAAATCAGTTTTAAAGATAGGTGGAATGATGCAAGATTATGCTCAGATAAAGGAATGTGAGTTTTTTGAGAATTCTTCTGGGGAATGGTGGACTCCAGTGTGTGACCATCCCTATGTGTTATGGAGATGGAGTGGATTAGGTCATGGGATTTTAGTAGGCTGAGGAGTTGGGAGATTAAAAGATATGCAAGCTAATGTTTCATAGATGGGTTTGAATTCAGACCTCTACACTCCAAGTCCTGATTCCTAACTCCACACATGTTTTCGATAACTGCTGATGATTCACATGAGAAGAAACAAAAAATATCAGAAAAAAAATCTAGTCTGCATCCTCTAGCAATCTCCCCTTCTAGTTGATGCTTGTAATTTTGCAAGAGAATTAGAGTCCAGGAAGTGAGAAGGAAGTTCCAGAAGTTATCAAACAGTAAAATTTCCCATCCTTTGACCTCCCAAATCAATAAGAAGATATGGAGAGATAGCTTTCTTCAACTCAGTCTGAGAAAAAAACAATAATAATAGAATGAGTTGCTGAAAAAATATGTTCCCTATCTTTAGATATGGTCAAGCAGAGAAGGTAAAAGATCCTTTGTCAGAGATGTTGATTAGGTAAAGTACATCAATATCCACATTGGACTCAGTGACCTCCAATGTCCTTCCCCATTCATTGACTGAAATTAAATATGGAAAATAAAACACAGGTCATTTCTCACATTTACATGGATGACTCTGGAAATGTAAAAAAAAAAAAAGGATTCTCCAAGTTCTGAATCCTTTAGGACTAATGAAAAGAACATTTGTCTCTACAAAATCTGCTTCTGCCCTGGACTCCTGAGTTTTGCAGATGATAATATAAGACTATGAATAGATTTGCTCACTATATATCTTCTTACTATCACTTAAGTCAACCAACTGCTTGACTATATAAGACCCTTGATCCTTTATTGCATCCTAATAGGACAGATTTGAGTCTTGGCCAGACAGGATCCTCTTATCTGTTTATATGTTGTATACTCCTAGTAGCGTATTCTGGGAAGGGACTTCTTAAGGGGAAGGGCTGTTTTCCATATTCTCTTTATATTATCAGCATCTTTTCATAGTGTCTGGTTCATTATAGGCCAACCAAATAATCAATAAACATTATTTGGCACCTACTATACACCAAGCAATGTGTTAAACATTGAGATTAAAAAAGACGTTGAAAATAACAGGACTTAATAAATGCCTACGAAATTGGATGAAATGAATGGATTTCTAAGTATACCTCTTACCAAATATCCCTGTCTCTTAAATTTCTAGGTAGCCTATTAAGATAATTAATCTCAATTAAACAAGCCCACTATCTTACATTCTATATTAGTAATCAACTACATTTTTATATACTTTTGTTGTTGTTCAGTTATTATTCAGTCATGTCTTTGTGATCATGTTTGGGATTTTCTTGACAAAGATACTGGTTTGTCATTTCCATCTCCATTCCATTTTCCTGATGGGAAAACTAAGCCAAACAGGGTGAAGTGACTTACCTAGGGGTCACACAACTAAAATGATGTTGAGTCTATATTTGAACTCAAAAAGAGTTTTCCTTACTTCAGGCCCAGCACTCTATCTACTGTACCACCTAACTGCTTAATCAATGTTTATTGATTGATCAGTTGGTTATCTTCCCTCTGCTTAAGCTTGTTCACTAGGAAGGAATCCAGGGCATCCTAAGGCAATTCAATCCATTGGCATCACTGAGTTCTGTATCCCCACTTGGAAGGCACCTCAGAGATCCTAGAGTTCAACTCCCACATTTTACAAGTAAGGAAACCTAAACCCAGAGAAGCTAAGTTACCTACTAGACATCTAGGTAGAAGAGAAGTGAGAATGCTCAGCTTAGAGTAAAGAAGATCTGAATTCAAATCCTGACTTAGGTACATATTATTTGATAAACATGTTTTATCCTGGCCAAGTCACTTCCATACTCTCAACCTCTATTTCCTCATGCATAAAATGATAATAATAATAATAGAGCTTACATCATAAGGTTGTTATGAGGATTAAAATACTTTGCAAATCTCAAAGAATTATAATAATGCTATATTATTATTATTATTATTGTTATTATTATTATTATTACCCAGGGTCATAGTGGAAGGTAGAAAGTACTAAGACAAGAATTGAGAACTCTTTCCCCTGTATCTAATTATTTGGACCTTTACTTGCCCCAAACCTCAGTTTCCCTCTCTATGACTTTTTTCACCCATTGTCTATTCTATTCCAATTCCTTAAAAGGTTATTCTCTACAGTCATCTCTGAATCTATAGAATTAAATTCCACAGCAAGAAATATTCATCTTTCAAATGGCACAGCAGCCTAATGCTTCACAATAAGATCCAATGGCTTTTTAAACAATTAATTTTGAGCAGGTTAGGAAGATAAAGATGTGGCTCTTTTTTTCCCATCTCCCCACCTACAGCTGAAGTTGGAAAGTGCTGACTCATATTTCAAGGACTTTTCCAGCCTAGTTAAAACAGATTCTCACAGTAAATCAATACTCCTCCTCCAATTAGTTGTATCTAATAAAAATGTTGAGCTGAGCCAATTCTACCTGCTGATGATATGTTTACCATAGAATGCTGATGACCTCTTAACAAGGCTTCTATTCCCACTTTCATAGTCCTTCTAGCAATGAGGCCCTCCATGCTCCATGGCCCAGAATTTCAAAAGCAATTATAGGGATGCACAAGATGCATTTCTGGTAAACGGGCGCCACAGGGATACTGGGGAAACCACAGCTGATTTAACTACTTTCCACTGCCAAGATCTACTCTCCTTTTGAAACATCTGGAAGACCTTGTGTGAGAAATGAGTGGAGGTGGGTAATGGGGACCATGCGTGGAACCTTGGCATCCAATACAAGAACACCACCTCGCCAATGTCAACAAGACATTGATTTGATGAAGGCTGTAAGTCTTCAGACTACCTCACCTCCCTCCTGGGCTGGACCTTGGGCCTGGAGCCAGGTGGATAATCCCTCCCCTTTCATTTTCAAACAAAAGAAACAAAAGAGCACCATATATCAAGTTTATAACTTATAACTTGTTAACTGAAGCCAATGGGTGTTCACAGATATATATATATATTCCCTCCCTGGAATTGTACCTTTCATGAAATACTCTCCAATGTCTCGAATGCTTTTGTTAATGATTCCAAATCCTCATTGTATGAAGTGACCCTTATATCAGAAGACAGAGATAATCAGCTAAAGAGATTAAACTATTCTTCCATGTCATTGATGCCAGAGAAGTATAATGACTTAACCAAAGGAATTTGGAGAATTTATTCACTTTTATCAATACTTTTACATAAATACCCATGTGATATACCTTTGAAAAAAAAACCAAGAGAATATAAACTCCTTAAGACTAATTTTTTTGTCTTTCTATCCCCAGTGAAGAAAGAATATCTATCACCATCTTATAAAATGTAGGTTAATGGACATCCTATAAGAACTTTTCCATCAGTGTTTATCTAGAACCAAAACTGTCCACAGAATTAAGCAAGAGAAGGCTACTGGGATTAATTATCTTCAAGAAATTACAAGATCCCTTCAATGACCTCAAACTAATCCCAGAAACAAAAGCCCAGATTAAAAAATAATCTAACTAATTTTGACTTTTCTTCATTACCAAATAGATAGTTCTTCCCTCCTTTCCAAGCAAGTCTTTGAAATTCAACCAAAAAAAAAGAAAAGAAACGAAAAAGCCAGTTGGCAGAACTAATTAGAATATCAACCAAGACTGATGAGAGTTATTCTGCTATACCTAT
Organism: Macrotis lagotis; assembly: GCF_037893015.1. Classification (NCBI taxonomy): domain Eukaryota; kingdom Metazoa; phylum Chordata; class Mammalia; order Peramelemorphia; family Peramelidae; genus Macrotis; species Macrotis lagotis. The sequence goes on from NC_133660.1 coordinate 30,881,488, forward strand.
AGTTCCCCCTTCTTCTAAGACATGCATTTTCTCAACTCTTCTCCAGAACCAAGCTTCTCAAACATTATAATTACTAATTTTTCTGAATTTCTTTCTTTCCTTCCTTCTTTTATTTACATATGATGATAATCTAGGTTGATTTAAATTTTCTTTGGAGTATTGAAGAGGGTAAATTGGTGTTTTTTTCTGTCTTGTGATAGTATTTACTTTCCTGGGTCTGCTTATCTCCCTCTCAAAAGCCCATCTTTTTTAATACCAACTTCCAACACCATAGAAGAACTGAAAATGCAAATCACACAAAGCAGTGGAAAACACACACTGGAGGTGAGTAGACTGTCATAAACATAACTAAGGGGCCACAAAGAGCTGACATTGAGTTTGATATCAGAGAATTCTGTGATCCAAAAGAAAGATGTAATGGTCACATGCCTAGGATAAGTTACTACTGCTATCGCAACTCCTACTCCTCTTAATTCTATTCCTACTACTTCTAGGGTACGGTAGTTAGAAGATAGAATACCTGAATGTTCCACTGGTATCCTTGGGTGGGGGGGGGGGAGTAGTTCCCTAGTATTTTGAGTGGAGGATGATGGGAGGATATGGATAAAGTAGATGAGTTGGGATCTGTTTTATTAGAGAAAATAAACTGAAAAAAGATCACAGATCTTTTGAGAAATTAGAATCAGCGTTATTTGTCCTTCCTTCTCAAAAAGAACCGATGACATCAGAAAAGTGATGTCTTAACTTGCAAGTGAATTGGATTAAAGTGAGATAGGGTTGTACAGAGTCAGCAATCTCACTCTCTCCTCCAGAGTCATCTGGTTCCAGTGACTATAAATTAGGACAACTGGAGATAATCTCACATGAGGTAATCGTGTTTAATGGACAAAGGACTGGGCCTGTAGTATGCAAAACAAGAATCATTGTATTGACCACAGTAGCAAAGTTTTTCACAGTTGATTGTCTTTGCCATATCACTGTTACTGTGAACAATTTCTCCTGGTTTTTTTTCACTTTATTTGGATCAGTTCACAGGGCTTTCCAAGATTTTCTAGCACCATCTCCTTCATCATTTCTTACAACACAATAGTAATTCCATCACAATCATACACCATGACTTGTTCAACCATTCCCTAATTTGTAGGCTTTCCCTGAGTTTCCAATTCTAGCAACAAACATTTTACATATGTGTCAGACTGAGGTTACAAACATAAGCAAAAAAAGAAAAAAAAAGACAGCCCTTGCCTTCAAGGAGCTTACATTCTAATAGGAGAAGACAACACATGAATTAAAGAGAGTTGAAGCTTGGGGAGATAGATACACATTCAGGGTCAGTGTGGTGAAGTTCAGAGACCTGGATCTTTCAAAATGGTAGCTCCAGGAAGAATGCACTATTAGGAGAAAGAGGCCATGGGGGTTAGAAGGAGAAGGCAATTGAAGTATATTATTTAAGCCCATCACAGTGACCAGACCTCTCAGAAAAAGATGCCCTTGAAAAACAGAATCTCAGTCTTTTGAAATCTGAGAATCCTTCACCATTTTCCTCTAGGTCTAGTTGCAACTTCTTCACTGTATCAGGGGCTTTTATCCTCCCTTGGAAGACAAAGTTTAATTTTAAGAGAAGGAAAATGATTCACTATGAAAATGCAATGCTTGGAAAAATTCTGACATTTTGATTGCTCTGATATGGAAAAGAAGCCTCCTGGGTTTGATTTTGTTCTCTTTTTCCTCTCAACAATAGGCTACTTTTCTTGTAAAGAAAAAAATGGAAGACAACCAAGAAAGAATAGAATGGTCGATGTCATGTAGAATAACTTGATCTTACTGGAAAGCTCAGCTCTGAGACCATATGTTGTTTCCACTTGAAAAGTGTTATATGAGTTACTGGGTTTTTTTTTTCCTTCTCCAAAACAATTTCAGGGAGCAAAAGTCAAGTCAAGGTAAGAATATCTTTTCATTCAGACCATAAATATATCACCAATTGCTTACTGGACATTTCAAATTGAATGTTCCTGGGATAGCTTTAGGTCAACCTATGCAAAACTGAACTCAGCATATTTCCAAAAAAAAATAGTTCCCCCTCTTTCAAACTTCCCAATTTCCATCAAATGCACTACCATTCTTTCAGTCTTCTAGTCATAAGCTTGGCATTATCCTGGGCTCCTCATTCTCCTCACCCCACATATCCAGTGAGTTGTCAAATCTGCATTTCTACCTTTATGGTATCTTTTGTATTTGACTCTTTCTCTCCACTCATATAACTGCCACCTTAGTTCAAGACCTCAGCTTTCCTCACCTAGATTATTGGCAACAACCATCTAATTGGTCTCCCTTCCTCAAGACTTCCCTACTCCAGTCCATCCTACAAAGTGATGTCAAAGTGATACTTTTTTAAGCTCAGATTTAATATGATTCCCTTATGCAACCAATTCCAGTGGCTTCATATTGCCTCTAAAATAAATATAGATGACTTTGTTTAACTTTTAAAACTTTACACAAGCTAGCCTCAACCTATCTTCCCCATTCTCTGGACCTACCATCTGGTTATTCTAACCTGCTCTTGGTTCCTCATACATGGTGCCCCAGCTCCTGTCATCTTGCCTTTACACTGGCATTCTTTATATCTGAAATGAACTCCTTTCTTATCTGTACCTCAATGGCATTTCTATTCTTTCAGTCACAGTTTGAGCATCATCTTCTGCATGAGCTCCTTTCCAGATTCCAACACTATATCTTGTATTTCTACTTAATCACTCTGTGATGTATTTACATAGCATTTCTTGTTTCCCCATTAAAATGAATGTAAGTTCCTGGGTTCACATCACCTTGATTCATATCACCAGTGCCTAACTGAGTGCGAACATTGGAGGCACTTGATAAAATCCTGTTGACTGATTAATTGAAGATCTGGGAAATTAATTTTTCTACATTTAATGGAGCTAACTTGGCATGTCAAATCTATGTCAGATCAGAGAATTCTAGTACATTTCACGTACTTGGCCCCAAAATCCTTTGTTGTAGACAACTCATTTTATTGCTACTCTTCTAATAAGAAGGGTTGAAATACAATCTGATTTCCCTGAGGGGGCACAGGAGCCTGGAAGTACTAAAAATTTTTTTAAAAAACCTTAGCATTCCCTTTTCTGGCAATCTAGTATGCTAGAAATCCAAATTTCCCTACAGGCAGGAGTTCCACTACAAGAAAGAAACATGTGTCATGAGTGAGCCATATTAGCAATGACATATTGCTATTTTGAAAAACGGAAATGTGCTTGAAATTCTTTTTTGTTTCCAGTTCTGCTTTTTGTTGTTTTTGGTCACTAATTGAAAATAATGGGGAGTGCTTCCAGTTCATAGTAATCCAATTCAACAAATTTATCAAGAGCAAAACCCACATGGAGCTTATCATCTATAAGGAGGATACAATATATACATAAGAAAAACTGTAGTATCTAAATAACAATACAAAGTACTTTCAGAAAAGAGAAAGCACGGGGCGGCTAGGTGGTGCAGTGGATAGAGCGCCGAACCTGGAGTCAGGAGTACCTGAGTTCAAATCCAGCCTCAGATACTTAATAATTACCTAGCTGTGTGGCTTGGGCAAGCCACTTAACCCCATTTGCCTTGAAAAAACAAAAAAAGCAAAAAAAAGAGAAAGCACTAATAACTTGGGGGTACAGAAGGGGTAAAGAGACAAGCATTTATGTTTATTATTTGCCAAGCACTGGGAGAAAAGTGCTATTTTCTCCCCATTTTAAAGTTAAGTGACTTGCCCAGGGTCACATAGCTAGTGTCTAAAGTTGAATGTGAATTCAGGTCTTCCTAACCAACCATAGGCCTAGAATGGTTTCTGCTGTACCATTTAATGAGGACAGGTCCCAAGTTAGAGGGGAGACCTGATCAAAATTTTGAAGGAAGATGAGTATTTTAAAGGGCAAAGCATATTCTACTTAGTCCCCACCTCCCAATAGAGTAAAATTAAATCCCGGAAATTTCTGACTAGAGACTATAGAAGGGGATCCTGAGAACATTATTTCATTTCCATTTCTCTCTTCTGTCATAAATCTCCAATCCAGCCAATACACTAAAATTACTTTCTTTAGAAGGTTTTGTTTTCCTTTCATTTTTTTCTGACTCTGTCATTAACTAGCTCAATTTTCTCATCTTATTTTATTTTTCAATTTTATTTTCCCTGCCCAAGAAAAAGAAAATCAAAACCTTTGGAACAAATATAAACATTCAAGCAAAACAAATTCTCATATTGGCCATCTTCAAAACTATGTCTCATTTCGCATCTTGAGTTCCTCATCCCTCCATCAAATGATACTTGCTTCATCACTAGTCCTCTGGAATCATGCAAAAGACTAATTTGTCTCCAGTTGCCTTTCTAAATACCTTAATCCCCAACCCACAAATGGCATTAAATTCTAATTTTAAAATAATAATCTTTAAAACATTATATATAAAAAAGTTCAGAGAGAAACAAAAATTAGAGAGAGTCCAAGGAACCATCTGAAAACACTAACCTAGCAACACCACTACTTTGCCTAGAGATCAGAAAAAGGAAAAAAGACCTAGATATTCAAAACTATTTATAGCAGCTCTTTTGTAGTGGCAAAGAATTGGACATTGAGGAGATAAGAGAATCTTCAGCATAGAGATTATAATTAAATCTATGGGGATTGATGAGATCAATAAATGAAATTGTCTAGGGGAGAAGAGAAAAAGGTTCAGGACACCCTGGGGGACACCCACCATTAATGACCTAAAGATCCAACAAAGGAAACCAAAAAGGAGTGGTCAAGCAAGTAGGGGAAGAGCCAAGACAAAGTAGTGTAACAGAAACCTAGAGAAAAAAGAGTATTAGTCATAGTATAAATGATTCTTCCAGTTCTACTCACTTAATTCTCCACCAGTTGGGAGAAAACCCCCCAAGGGTTTCTGAATTCATACGTTTTGTTATTTTTATAGCACAATAATATTCCACTAGATTCAAATGCCACAATTTGTTCAACCATTTCCCCTCATTGATGGATGCCCCTTTTTTCTCCCATTCTTTGCTACAAAACAAATTGCTACTATATTTTCCCCTGCATATTGGTCCTTTCCTTCTTTCTTTGCACTTGAGGTTTGTGACCAGTGGAAGTATCATTGGATGTAAAGATATATATATATATATATATATATATATATATATATATATATATATATATATATTGTTTAATGAATGTAAGGGCATTATTCTAAATTGATTTACAAAATAGTTAGATCAAGCTACTGCTCCAGTGATGCTGATAGATTGCATATCTTCTTTTGGGGAAAAGGGGTTTTGACCATTTCTCTTTTGGAGAATGCTTCTTGGTCTCATATGGTTATATATACATATATATATATATACATATATATGTGCATATATATACATATATATAAAATATATAGATAGATAGATAATATGTACATTATATGTATATATGCATGTGTGTATATTTTATGTATGTATGTATAGAAGTTCCCAGTGTAATTTGAATTTCAGAACCTTGTAAGAGAAATTTACTAAAAATATTTTCCCATTTTATTGTTTATCTTTTAATTCATACTGCATTGTTTTTTAAAAAATAAAAATGTTTCAATTTTATGTTATCAAAAAAAGTACAGTTTCTATTCTGAGATCTTTTCCCCATTTTTGGTGAAAAATTCTTTCCCTCTGCATTGTTATGTAAGATACCATCTCCTCCAGGTCTCTTATTTATGAGAAGAATTTTTCTATCTAAGTCCCACACTAAGCATATGGTATATGATGTTGGTCTAAACCTAATTTCTGCTAGACTATTCACCAGTTTTCCCTGAAGTTTTTGTATAATTATGAGATCTTAATAAATAAATGACCTTCTATTTTTAATTGCTTCTGATATTTTTGTAGTATATCTATTCCAATGTTACCATTTTCTATTTTTTTTTTAGATTGGGGGGTAAAGCAATGGGGTTAAGTGGTTTGCCCAAGGCCACGTGGCTAGGTAATTATTAAGTGTCTGAGCTCAGATTTGAACTCAGGTACTCCTGACTTCAGGGCTGGTGTTCTATTCACTGCACCACCTAGCCACCCCCAACATTTTCTATTTTTAATCATTATAAATGATAGAGACTCTTTCCTTCCCTCTTCCCTTCCTTTCTCCATTATTCCCTTCATATTTCTTTACCTTTTACTCCCCAGATGATATTATTGCTGTTTTGTCTAATTCTATAATGTAATCCTTTGGGAATTTAGTATGAGACTGAATCTATAAATTAATTGAAACAGGGTTGTCTATAATTCTTATATGTGCCTTGGTAGGTGGATTCCCAGGTATCTCAAATATACTACATTTATTTTGAAAATCATTGTTCACAAAATGCCGGAAGGCTAATGATTTTATGGGCTTATTCTCTGTCATTACTAGTTGTTAATTATTGCAGTTAAACTTCTAGGGTTCTCCAAGTAAACTCTCATGTCATATCCAAAAAGGAATGGTTCTTTGTCTTCTCTTTGCCAATGCTTATTCTCTCATTCTTTTCTTATTGCTTTAGTTAGCGTTTCAAGAATTATATCAATGGTGGTGACAACAAGCATCCTTGCTTTACCCATGATCTCACTTGAAAATCCTCTCCTGTTTCTTCATTACAGATAATGCTAATGCTTAGTTTTAAATAGCCACTATTTGCCAATGAAAGTAATGATTTCTGTTTTTTAAATTTTAACATAAAGGAATGTTGTCTTTTGTTAAAAGATTATTTTTGGTATCCAGATGAGTCAGTGATTTTTATGGATGCTAGTCCATTTTGTTTATCATCATCCTGATATTGACCTAACCCTGAATTCTTGGAATAAAGACTAGTCATAGTGTAGATATTTTTAATAGGTTGCTATAGTTTCTTTGCTAATATATTGTGCAAACTTTTGCACCAATACTCGTTAGAAATATTCATCCATAGTTTTATTTTCTCTACTTTTTCTCTGGCTTAGATATCAAATCTGTATTTGTCTCATTGGAGTTCAACAGCAGTCATTCTTTGTCCATTTTTGCAAACAATTTAATATTGGAATTAATTGTTCTTTTGAATGTCTAATAGAATTCCCTTGTAAATTCAACAAGTCTTAAAGTATTTTCTCCCCTTTGGGGCTTGCTTTATTACTAATTCAGTTTCCTTTTGTGAGATTAGTTTATTTGAATTTTTTACTTCTAATAAGTAATTTGGGTATATTTGGTATTTTTATATGTATCATTAATTTAAGTATTCTGTATTTGTAAACATTCATTATGCTTTTCAGTTTAATTGGCATATACTTGGGCAAAATACTTTCTAATAACTTTTTTTATTTCCTCTTCATTTCCTATGAACTCCCCTCTTTAAGTTTTATATTAGCAATTTGAATTTGGTTTCTCATTTTAAAATTCAGAGGAGTTAATGATTTATTTCATTAATTTAAAAATACCTCCTAATTATATTTAGCAATTTCATATAGGCTTTTTTGCTTTACATTTTATTCATCTTTTATTTCATTTTCAAAATTTCTATATTGGTCTTAGCTGTATTCATTATTTTATCATTTTCTAGCTTTTCTTATTTGCCTGCTTAGGGCATTGACCTGTTCTTTTGGTTGTTGGTGATGAAAATATTTAGAGAAGTAAATTTTTTCCAGAGTATTTCTTTGATTGAATCTCAAAAGCTTCAGTATGCTGTTTCATTGTTATCATTATCCATTGAAACCTATTGATATCATTATCTATTGTTTCTAAATGGATACTGAAAAAACAATTAGATCAAAGAGCAAAAAAGTTTAAAAATTTCATAGCAATAGCATATTTTTAAATACTTCAAATTACTAATAGAGAAACGCAGAATAAAATAATTCAAACTTTCCATCTCACGCCCAGCAGACTGACAAAAATGGCCCCCAAAATATAATGATTATAGAGGGATGTACTCTAGTACCAAAAAGTCAAACAGGCGGCCTCTGGGTACAGTGGGGACCAGATTAAAATGTGACTGTGAAATATTTAACAAATTAAAAACACTAGAATATAGATAATATTCATTTGTAGCTTTCTAAATCAATATCTAGCCCCATAGGGATCCTTATGAATGTTTAAGTGACTCTTCTTTCTATTTGAGTTTGACACCACTGCTCTAATAGACCAATGATGGGAGTTGTAAATTGGTCCAATGGTTGGAAAAACAGTTTGGAACTATACAAAAATCTCAATAACATGTTTAAATGCCTTGACCCAGCAATATTGCTACTACACGTATTCTCAGAAAAGATCAAAGAAAGAAGAAAAGGATCCATATGTACAAAATATTTATAAGGTATAGTAATATTTTCATGGAAATCAAGAATTAGAATCAAAGTAGATGACTATCATTTAGTGAATGACTGAACAATTGTGGGACATGAAAGTAATGGATTATTATTGTTTCAAAACACTAATAATATTGTCCCAATATTGTTAATATTTCAATAATGTAATATTATTGTTTTGTATAAATGATGAAAGGAATGGTTTCAAAGAAATCTGGGAGTGGCTATATAAATGAAATATGGCTCAGAATAAGGAGAACAAAAACCAGGAAAATGATGTCTAGAATAATAACAATATTGTAAATAAAAATTAATATGAAAGACAGGGGAATTCTCATCAATACAATAACTCCCCTACTCCAACCCACGACTTCAGAGGCCAAATAATGTAGCATGTGATTCATATTTTCAACATATAGCCAAATGTGTGGATTTATTATTCCTGAGTATATGTATTTGTTATTCATGTAACACAAACTCTGGATTCACTTTTCCAACTCATAACTACAATAAAAGGGCAGAGCCCCAGGGAATTGCTGCTATTTTTTTAAGTTAATAAGGGTAACTTTGAGAGGTTATGGGATTTTCCAGGACTGTTACTCATGAGCCCCATTCCAAAATTTTTCTATCTATCATCAGTCACCAATTAATATCTCTCTCCCCAGATCATTTACCCAATTAAAATAAATTTGATATTATAAAGTATGTTTGCTAAAAAGGTATAACAATGACCAAAGTACAAAATCTAAAAGTAGCAATAACACTCATTTTATAATCTTTGGGCCAGAGGAGTGGGGGTAGGGAGTGGGAAGAGGGGGGTAGGGAGGTGCTGTTCATACTTAAAGTAATTAGTGTAAAATCTCCCTTCCCCCCATGGCCAACTAAGTTCATTTTGGGGTATGCAATAAATATGGATTAAATGTCTCTCTTGCTTCTAGGAAACAACATCTCAGATCAAAAGATCTACTACCATTTCCAGGTGCTAGACTACTGATTGGTTTTCAGACCTTTCAAAACTCACCACCTGGAGTACACGTTTTCTGAATATTTATTCAGCTAAGATCCAAAAAGAAGGAATGAAACCCAAAACTTGCTTTAAAAAACCATTGAGTAGGGGTGGCTAGGTGGCACAGTGTATAGAGCACCAGCCCTGGAGTCAGAAGTACCTGGGTTCAAATCCGGTCTCAGACACTTAATAATTACCTAGTCATGTGGCCTTGGGCAAGCCACTTAACCCCATTGCCATGCAAAAACTGAAAAAAAAAAAAGAAAAACCCATTGAGGACAAATATGGCAGCCAGTGGAAGGCAGCAAGATACTACCACTTCTTCCTCTACTATCTCTTCCCTTGCCTGGAAGAGCCTATCATGGTTCTTGCCTCTGTTACTACCAGAGAAGAGAAAGTATCTGTCTGAATCTTTTGTATCACCAGTTCTGGCTCAGTCACCAATCTGAAAGTTTTTCATTACTAAACTGTAAAATAAGAGGATACCTACTCTGAAGTTAGAAGGAAAAGGTACGCATTTCAGAAAATAGGCTCACCAAGTCTCCAGAAGGCTAGTTCCCCATGATACAAGAATTTTTTTTAATTGAGAGGACGGATTTGGGAGAAAACAGAAATTTAGTTCTAATAATGCCAAAGAAAAAGGAGTTATCATAATTATTTTAATGCACAGAAGACAGCAGAATGAGGTCCAGAAGGAAATACAGACAAAAAAAGGATAGCTTTGAAACTAATGCATTAAGTTTATTACATAAATATTAAATGCAACTAAACATAATGAAAATTTGTTTTTTCTATATTTTGCTGTATATTCAGAAAGATAAAACCCTCATTTTTCACTTTTTTGTTTGTTTTATTATAAAGATTTTATTTGTCTTCCAATTATATAAACAATAGTTTCCCCCTCTCATTTTCTGTAATGTTTTGAATTTTACAAATTTTCCCCCACCCTCCTTTCTCTCCCCCCTCCACCCCCACAGAAGGCAATCTAATAATATTACATTGAACAAAATTGAATGTGCTGAGAGGAAAAAATCATATCCTTGAGGAAAAAATAAAATATTAGAGATAGCAAGATTATGTAATATATAAGACAACTTAAGAAAATTATAGGTGATAGTCTTTGGTCTTTGCTCAAACTCCACAATTCTTTCTCTGGATACAGATGGTATTCTCCATCCCAGATACCCTAAACTTGTCCCTGATTGTTGCACTGATGGAATGAGCAAGTCCATCAAGGTTGATCATCGCCCCCATGTTGCTGTTCGGGTGTACAGTGTTTTTCTGGTTCTGTTCATCTCACTCAGCATCAGTTCATGCAAATCCCTCCAGGCTTCCCTGAAATCCCGTCCCTCCTGGTTTCTAATAGAACAATAGTGTTCCATGACATACATATGCCACAGTTTGTTCAGTCATTTCCCCAATTGATGGACATTCACTCAGTTTTCAATTCTTTGCCACCACAAACAGAGCTGCTCTGAATATTTTTCTGCAAGTGATGTTTTTATCCTTTTTCTTGATCTCTTCAGGGTAGTAGTATTGCTGGATCAAAGGGTATGCACATTTTTATTGCCCTTTGAGTATAATTTCAAATTTCTCTCCAGAAAGGTTGGCTCAGTTCACAGCTCCACTAACAATGTACTAGTGTCCCATATTTCTCACATCCCTTCTAACATTGATCATTGTCCTTTCTGGTCATATTAGTTAATATGAGAGGTGTGAGGTGATACCTCAGAGATATTTTAATTTGCATTTCTCTAATCATTAATGATTTATTGCAATTTTTCACATGACTATGGATAGCTTTGATTTCCTTATCTTTAAACTGCCTTTTGCACATCCTTTGACCATTTGTCAATTGGGGAATGACTTGTTTTCAAAAATACTCGTTTTAAAAAAAGAAAAGGATTTCTTTTCATTTCATGCATTAAATTTCAGACTTTTTTGCTCAGGCAGGCTGAAGGTACTTTTAAAATAGGTTGGATTTTAATTTATCAAGGATAACTAAGCCATAGCCCTGGCAGAAGACATAATTCATTTTCAAGCCTAAGGTTCTAAGGTTCTAAGTTTATGTCTCTAGACCACCATCCAAATTATTGCCAAAGATAACTTATCTACAATGTGCTAAACCTTTTTGTAGGAGGTAAAAGGCCAAGCTGGAATGCCTGGTTCTCTGGCGAAAAATTCATTCGATTTGATTAAACCTAAACAACATATATACATATACATATATATATATATATATATATATATGTATATGTATATGTATATATATAATATTGGACTGGGCACCAGGGATTCTGCCATTATAACAAATAATTATAATACTTTGTTACATGTCAATTGATTTAAGTGAAGTACAAATCAAAGTGTGGTATGAAATCTTGAGAACAAAAAAATTAGCTCTTACTATCCTTCTGAAGCTCAATCAATCAATAAATATAAAGTATCATTTATGGACCAAGCACTGTGCTAACTTCCAACAAATAGAAAGAGGCAAAAGACAATCCCTGTCTTCGAGGAACTTACATTCTAATGGGAGTAACAATAGGAAAACAAATATATACAACATTGGATATATTTGTATAAATAGGATATTACTATTACATTCAGGATAAATCAGAAATAATTAACAGAAGCAAAATATGGAGTTAAGAGAATGTTTTTTGTAGAAGGCAGGATTTCAGTTGAAACTAGAAGTCAGAGAGGTCAGTAGTCACAATGAAAGTATCTATACAAGGGAATTTGAAGAATAACTCAGAGAATCCACATTATTGAACTCTCAGATGACCCTGCTCTTTTCTGTGCCCTGGTTCTTGTTAGGTCTATATAAAATCTGAAAGATTTTTCATTTACTTTATTAAGTTGGGTTGTAAATTATTGTTTTATGACTCCTCTCAGTAACATAGTTTGGTTTTCAAAGATCAATTTTTTTCAGTTTTGTTCATTCTGCCAACTTCTTTATATAATTAGCAATGATTGATGTGATTCATTTTATTTATTGATCCTGATATAATGATTGGAGCTAAGAAAATGCAAAATTATGATCCTAGAAGATTTAAAAATTAACTACAAATTCAAGGTTTGAAATGGCAACCAAAAAAAGGCTCCTATTCCATCCAACTTGAGGACTAGGTGGGGCGGTAAATGATTGAAAGGGAGATTGGCAAGACCACCTCACCTCGGAGCTAGGTGAGACAGATCTGGACTTTGCTTGGAAAAGCCCCAACAGATATTTTTTTAATCTGAAGACTCCTCCACAAAGGCAGTATGATGTAGTGGGAAGAGTAGCTGTTTAGAATATTAATTATCTGAGTTCAAATTTTCCCTATACTGACTATGGGACTTGGAGTAGCTCATTTAACCTCTCTGAGCAACAGATTGAAAATGGATATCAAAATCTGGGAGTCACGTGTAGAAATGATGTTTCATTTGTTAAATGAGTGAGTTAGAGTAAATCAAGTGTTCTTAACCTTTCAGTCCATCATAGGTCCCTTTGCCAGTCTCCTACAGGTATTATTGTCTACAGTATACAATATACATTGCTATCTACAATCACAATTGAAAGAATTGCTAAATTTCAATTAGAGATTAGGGAAAAATATTATTTTTTCCACTTCATGTTCACTGACCCACTGAAATTTGTCCATGAGCTCCAGGTCAAGATGGACCAGATCCTACCCATTAAAGTGCATCCTGTGAACATGCAATGATATTTAAACTAAATACAAATTAAATATCCTTCAAAGGGATGATTCTTTTGAAAGAAAAAATAACTTTCATTTTCATTACTCAGAAAAATTAAGTAAAATTAGTCTTCTTCCAAGTAATATCAAATACTTCAAGAAAGGCTCTCAATCAGAATTAATGTTTGGAACTGGAGACACAAAGACAAAAGTGAAAAAGTTCATACCCTCAAAACCTTCCATTCTAATAATGAGTGTGTATATACAGAATGGATAACTTTGAGAGGGAAGCAGAGACCAGGAAATGTCTTGGGCAAAAAGTAATTCATAAACTCTCTTGAATATTAGTGATTCCAGGAGTGGCTAGGTGGCACAGTAGATAAGAGTACCAGCCCTGGAGTCAGGAGTACCTGAGTTCAAATCTGACCTCAGACACTTAATAATTACTTAGCTGTATGCCTTGGGAAAGTCACTTAACCCCATTTCCCTTGCCAAAAAAAAAAAAAAAAAAAAAAACTTTTAAAAAAAATTAGGGATTCTAAGAGACAAAGCTAAGGAAAGGAGACTCTTTAAGGTATGGCGGAGAATGCAGTCAAGGGCACAAAGTCCAATTTAACTGAATAGGAATGAATAGAGGGGAATAATGTGTACCAAGATGGGAAAATCAAGAAAGGGTCAAATGGTAAAGAGTTTTGCATACTAAAAAGAAGAGGTTAAATAGGGAAACATCATAATGTATTGGGAGGTAAGGGGTAGGAAGAAGGTTTAGGAGGAAGGTTAACGAATCTGATTTTCCCACATTAAGCTTGAGATGACCAGGTTACATCCAGTTTGAAATGTTCAATTAATGATTAACTCATAGTGGAGCTCAGGAGGGAGACGAGGGTTGGATATAAAAATCTGAGAGTCTTGGGTACAGAGACATTTGAAGACATTAGACAACTAATGATGTTACCAAATAAAAGACAGAAAAGAGAAGCCAACCTAGGATGGAAACATATGGTTTATCAATAGTTAGGAGATATAATTTTGATATTGAACTCAAAAAAAGGAGACAGTCAGATAGATATAAGGGAAAAGAGAGAGCTATGTCCTAAAAGCCCAAAGAGAGATAAATAAATGAAGCATTATGAATTTACTGTGTACAGATCACTATGCCAAGCCCAGTGATTTCTCAGCTCTATGATGGCTGTTGGAGTTGGCCTGGTGGTTTGGAGGGCACTGATATTCCCAAGGCTCTTGGGTTTGGGGTCCTGAACTGTCTCCATCAGGATCTGATCACAGTGATGATGGACTTGACTTGACATAGTCTGCCTCCTGTCTCCCCCTCAGGGTATCCTGATGCTTCAATCCTGGTATTGATTGGTCTCATGAAACTAGAGAGAGGACAACCCAGGCCTGAATATCAGGTCTTTTGCTTTCAAATTGAGTATTCTAACTTAATAAAGTATTATAGAATTTCAAGTGCATAGGATCTTGGAATAGCATTGGAACTAGGAATTTTTACCCCTGAAGCAAGCAACCTTCAATTGAGGAAAGTATTCCTTCAAATGAAGGGGGAAAAGATGTTAGACAGACACCTTGGGTTCCCACCATGGTTGGAACTAGGGGAAATTCACTCCAGTCCAATATTTGTCAGATTCTTATTTTCATGAATTATTTTTGTGTTGTTATTTCTATGCTATCAAAGGACTTCAAGGAATGTTGTGCTGTTTAAATTTGATAGCTTCTAAATCTGATGCATTGGGGGAAAGTTCCAGTTGACCTGCCCTAGTTATAGCTCTGACCTCAGAGATTGCCTTATTCAACTCATTAATTTTATAAATGATGCAACTTACGCCAAAAGAAATTGTAGGATCACACAATCATATGGGAAGGAAAAGACCTTAGCAAACATTTAGTCTCAGTTCCTCAGTTCAAGTATGGGACCCAGATAGATTAAGTCATACAGCAGTTAATGGTCAAAGTGGGGATTTTTATTTTTTTTAAATAATAGTTATCTCCTTCTCAGAAAACCTTCACATATACCAGATAGCTCTTTGCTAAAGACAAAAAAGAGGGATGGTCACAATTGAAAAAAACCCCAAAACATGCTTAAGTGAACCTCCCACCTCTGCAAAGGGATGGGTTGAGAGTAAGCTCTTCTTTTGCATCATGTGCACGCATTTTATTTTATTCTGAACTTAAGAAATCAAACAAGCATTTCCATTACATAGTGGAATAGGAAAAAAAGATGATTGTGCCTGATACTTCAATTCTATTATAACAATGGTTGCTTATTTTAAAATACAAAAAAATTATCATATAATTCTTTTTTTTGCTTTTTCCCTCCCAGCCTAGAGATGGCTACCATTAGACACAAATATGTGTGTGCACATATATGCTTACATATGCACATATATATGAAACCATTCTGTGCATACTTCTATTTTTCAATTCTTCCTCTGAACACAGAGAAAATATTCCTTCAAATGCCCTTTGTTGTTAATTTGGTGATTTATAAGAGTCACGGTTGTTCAAAGTTGTTCTTCAAATAATTGCTATTACTGTATTACTGATACTGCTCATTTCATTCTTCATTATTTCATGCAACTTTATCTATCTTTTTCTAGAATCAACCAGCTCATTATTTCTTATACCATGGTAGTAGTCCATCACAATCACATTCCACAACTTGTTCATTCATTCCCCAATTGAAGGGCATCCCCACTACTTCCAGTTCTTTTCCCCTCCACACAAAGAGAGTTGCTATAATTATTTTAGAACATCTTGAGAATCAGACCTAATAGTGGTATTGCTAGGTCAGAGGGTATGGATAGCTTTATAGCTCTTTGGACATAATTCCTGATGACTCTCCAAAATAGTTGGAGGGAAGATTCAAACCCAATTCTTCAGACTCCACACTCAGAGTTCTTGTGACCCACTGCCCCACAGTTAGCACATGTAATACAGTCAGTAAAGAGCACAGTTATGATGTAAACCCAAGCCCTCTACTAGACACCTAGAACTATCCCTACTCTTCCATTTTCTCCTCTCCCTATTGAGTACCATTGCTTAGTACTCTGATCCAAGGGGAACCATTTATTTTCTTGCACATGTGATGTCTAAAAGAACACCACTGGCAAAATGGAACATGTCCAGAATATCCAGACAAAGAAATCTCCCCCACCCCAGGCCAAACTGGGTCTTTCTTCACTTTTTTGATATGAAGCACAGATAGGCTAGAGAACTGATTTATCAGCAGGATTACTTTATCTATCTGTCCCAAGCATCACGGGCCTTAAACTTGTCAAGCGTGAACCTAATACATTGCAAGCAGCACATTCTTTGCTGACAGCACAGTAGAGCAGAGTTCCGCAGGTCTTGCTATTAATAATCACAATATTTTTGTTGTTAGATGCAGGGCCAAAAGACATCGAAACTTCTCTTCGTCAGCATAAAAGTTGGCGGTACCATTTTTTTTTAATTTTCCAATTTCCTCAAGAAAGGCTTACAACTCCACTGGATTTATCAAACAGGCCATTAGCAAAAGGATTTGGGGTTGGGCTCTTTGCTTACCGATAGCCAGCTGGAATCCATTGATGAGCTCTTAGTATGGGGGTTAGGGAGGGAAGCAAAGGTGGGGGGAGGAGTGTGAAAGAAAGCTGAAAAAGGGTGGTGGCCTCAGCCTCCATGTGTTTCACCAAAAGTAATTGCTTTATTCTGGAGGAACATTTGCAAATGAGTGTAAGATTGCCTACAAGACAGAGCAGGTCAGAGAAAGTAGTTGTGTGGCTCATGTTTTCTTTGGCAACCATAGAAGGTTAAAACCCTTTATGACTTCATCCCAAATTTGCTATCATTCTGAGATACTTTTAAGGGCTACCTTCAAAAATACACCTTAAGAGGACCACTTGGCTGCTGTCCCCAATTTTTGTACATCAGTAACAATGCCTATGGAGATCAAACTCTAGGCTGGATGATTTTAAATCAGAAAGTTTGGCTTAGTAGGACTTAAATGAGGCTAAAAGAAAAAGTCATCATGTACTCATTTTTACTTCCCTACTAAGGAAAACCAATCCTTGTTCTTCCTTGTCTTTGTGCCAAATAGTTTTCTAGTGAGGGTTTTAGAATCTTCCACCCTAATAATAAGGTTCCTTATTTTTTATTGTCAAAAAAATTCTGGCTGCCCTAACTCGGAGAGTAAGGAAGTTGTTGTTCTTGAAGGAAACACACTTCATTATGCAAAATCCATCTTTCCTGATTGGAGCTGTAACCAGAACAAGGAGACAGACTGTACTTTAGCAATGTCAATCAACAAACATTTATCAAACTGGGGCATGAGGCAGGGTTCAGGGCCTCATTTTCAGGTTTTGTTCTAAGTGTTGGGAGAATAAAGAAAGGCAAAAGACAATCCCTGGTCACAAGAATTTCACCATCTAATAGGAGAAATATCCTGCAAACAACAATGTCCAAATACATTATAGACAGGAAAAATCACAAGTGATCTAAAGAGGGAAGACCCTAGCCTTGAGGGGAATTAAGGAAGGCTTGCAACAGAAAAGTGGGCTGACATGGAAAAGAAGCAGAGGGCAGTAGAATATTAGATGTATCTGGCAGGAATAAATTGTTCAAAATAGGAAGCTACCTGGTGAGTGAGAGCCTTTCCTAACCTGAGGATTGGGAAAGAGAAGGGAATTGTTGAACTCTTACTCTCCCAAATCTTGTCTCCCCAGTAACAAGATCTAACCAATGGCTCAGAATCACTGTCTACTGCCATGGGACAGTGTTCCACTCCACCTTCAAGTGAGGATGTGGTTAGCCTGGGACCTTTATTTTAAGCAGTTTTGTAAGATCAGAAACTAGACAGGCCATCCTTTTAAGTGAGGAAACTGAGGCCCCCAACCCAAGGTGAAGGTGGCAATTTGTTGCAGAGATAGAGTCCAATCTTTGTCTCCGAAAACAGCATTGGCCTTTCTACTCTTCTACCTTCCTCTTTTCTGAAAGGATTGGGTGTGTAAAATTATCAGAGTTGTGCCGAAGAGCAGTCTTTTGAAGTTGAGTGAGGGCCATCAATCCATCTCACCTCTGCCTCCTACAACCCCCAGGTCCTTTCCAGGCCCAGCTCAAGTGCCTGTTTCCTACAAGAAGACTTTTTTTGATTTCTCCAGTGGCTAGGATGCTCCCTATACCTACTTGTATTTATTCAAGTAAGGAAGATGGTGGAAGAGGGGAACTCATATGTGTAGTGAGGGTCACCTTAGGCTAGATATGCTAATATGTGACTGAGAATATTCATCAGCCTTTTCTCTAAAGATGGAATTCATCCTTCCAGGAGAGGGGAAGCTGGAGGTTTGAGTCAGAGACCACCACTCTACTCTCCTCAGAAAGATGGAAAATTACACAGAAAACAAAACCTATTCTATGGAAAACAGTTATCCAAAGGGGTGTGTGTGTGTCTGTGTCTGTGTCTGCATCCAGAATGAGATTGACCTTGAAGACCCACATCGCAGGGATCAGAGAACTGAATCCAAAGAAAAGATGTATTGGAGTTGGAAGGTACTTTCTACCTAAAATAGTTCATGATGACAATAGCCAATATTTATATTGCTCTTCTGATATGCTTTGGCATCATGTTAATGACTTTATTTTGAGCCTTACAACAATCCTGGCAGGGAAGTATTATTATTATTATTATTATTATTATTATCCTCATTTCACAGATGAGGAAACTAAAGCAAACAGAGGTTAAATAACTTGCCTAGGATCACATAACTTGTAATTCTCTGAGAATGAATTTGAATTCAGGTCTTGGATGGGACTAGCCCAGATGTGTATTCTAAATATCTCAATCCCTAGAGCCAAAAATCTCCAAATGGGTAGGTAAGAGGCCTAGAAGCCCAGACCAGGAATGAAAAAAGACCCCTTACTCCATAAGTTGTTCCTGTGGAGACCTTTTTCCATTAGCTGATCTTTGAAGATGATTTACACCCCTTGAAGAAAAGCTAGATAAAGATTTCAGCAAAGGAAAAAGGTGGAATAGTGGATTTCCAACCAGAAGTCTGGTTCTGGGAGAGTAGTTGTCCAAGGCTGTGATATACCAAGAGAGCAGTCTCCCCACCAGTGGGCAACAAAGACAGAGCCTCCAGTCAAATAACATCCACTGGATGCCATATCCAGATAAGAATCTGGCGGAGTGAGCTACAAGGAATCCCAATATATATGTGAGCAGGTTGGTGGGGGGCCAAGATGACAAGGGGGGCCTCCAAGTCATGAGCTACCTCCTATATGTCCATGCCTAAGTCACCCAAGCTATGAGGATGTGAGCTTCTCACAAGCACCCTGGTCATATCTGATCCTTGTCCATGCATGCTCCATACATGTGTCTATCACCTCACACCCCACTGAAGTTGTCTTCATTTGTGGCAGAGTGCATCCTAAGTGTAGAGGAGAAATGTGTTAGTGCTATTTCTCTATGTATATCATTTCATTAAAATCCTTACTTTACCCAATGAAATCTTATTAAAGATAAACACATCTGTGGGATCTATGAGATACAGCTGAATGCAAGCTCCCAGGGTGCTTTTGAATCTGGACTAGCCATACTCTGAGGGACCCATTCTGCCAAGAGGTCATGCATGTCCTGATCTATATAAATAGTGTATCACCAGACCCTCAGAAGGCAGAAGGTGTTCTGGTTTTGCCATTGTATCCATCATCTCCATAGGGTCTGGTACATAAGAGAGGCTTGATAAAGGTTTGCTGAATTGAATTAAATAAATTAACTCTCCTCAGGGGAAGCTTATGGTATTTTCTTCCAAGAGTAAAATCTCTAATTATAGCTCTCATGTCTATATGCAAGAGCACTTGGAGGTATTATCTCATCAGGATCAGGCTAACACCACAATGGTCCAAATAAATCTTCCTGATCCCAGGTCTCTAAATTAGCTTCAGGTGTCCCAGGCCATGAAGAATTTGAGAATCAGGTCACAAAACAGCTACAGATGAAGACCCATCATCACTGAAGTCACCCTACCCCTTTACATCCTCTAAGCCCCCCCACAATTTCTAGAACCTACCAGGATTGTCTGATTTCTCAAAGGACCTGGAGCAAATGAGAAAATGCTTTTTCATTCATTCATTCATTTATTCATTGTATTGTACTTAAACAATCCAACCATCTGCCAAAAAACCAAGTGCCTTGCTTTCATGTTAAGTTAATCCATCCAAAGGTGGAAGCAAGGACAAGGGGAGGCCTGATCGCCAAACTAGAAATGAGAGTAAACTGGTGGGGAGAAGATTCTGATTGAGAGTACCAACATCAAATTAAATGAGCCCAACATGATGGAACTGAGTGATAGGAAGTTGGGAGAAGAGAAAATGAAAGGGAAACAAATTACACTGACTTCAAGGGCTTTCTAATATATTTCTTGGACAAAAGATATGAGACATTTTTGTTCAGTCCTAGAAGGCACAGTGGCTGGAAATTGCAAGTGGCAGTTTTAAGTTTGATGAATGAAAAAAAGATAACAGAGTTTCCCAAAATCCCAATGGGTTTCTTTGTGAGGTGACAGTTTTCCATACAAGACATCCTCAAGGGGATGACCACTTGTCAGGTATATTACAGAAGGGACTTTTGTTTGGGGGTGGATTGAATCATCTGGTTCTGAGGTCCCTTCCACCTCTGAGGTTTTGGAACTCCTAGGTCACCTGAAGCTCATATGTTATATAAGGAGGGTCAAACCAGAGTTTGATTTTATGTTAATTATTTCTTCTCCTTCTAAACAAAGGTCACCTTTAAAAGTTACTAACGAAATGGAATGTAGAGTAGCATCACTATTATGTCCATCATGGCTTCTGTTTGATGGAAGTGACTAAAAACATCACCAAGAACATTCATTTTCACATGACAACAATTTCATTTGATAAGGATTTATTACTTGACTTAAACATGTTCTATGATGGAGATACTATATAAGCATAAAAAGGAAAGACTCCTTGCCCTCAGGGAGCCCACATTCTACTTAGAACCCAGATGAAAATCTCACTCAATCTGGAATTGGAGCCCCTACCTGCAGGACCCTCAGGATTTAAGGTTCTTTGTTCATCAAATACTCAATCAACGAACATTTTTAAGCACCTACTATGTACTAACAGATTGTGTTAGATTCTGGAGATAGGAACACCAAAATAAGACACACCTGGTCCTCAAGAAGTTTTCTTTCCAATAAAGGTATACAACATAGAGAGGAAAGTGCTGGCTAGGGAAGGTCCAGGCAATCCCAGGGATTGGATACGGAGCAACGGGGCAATCGACCACCATTCCCTTTCAAGTATTAATGGAAATCTTGATTCTATTCGTGTTCTCAGAGCAAAAGAAAGATAAAGGGCAAAATACCTCTGGGTATACCTTTGAACACTGAGCCCCAGTGTCCTGTGGGAATATCTGACTGACTTGGCATTGAATTATTTTTTTTTCTAAGTAGGTTGTCTTTGATTTACTCTCTCAATTCTCCTCCTTTCCCATTTATTCTGAAATTTTATTCTCTGATTCATGATCTGGGTCCTTATTTCTTCTTTAATCCATGTTCCATATGGGATTAAAGCTTCTGACATACTCTTGTCCTTTGTCATTTGGTTAGTGTCCGCCACTTAGTGGGGGCTGGGGGATAGAAACTGCAATCAGTGACTCTGTAGCCAAGAGACATTTCAAGGTGGCCCCTGGTTAAGTTTATACGTACGTGCTGGGGTGTGTGAAGACTGGTGAAGGTGGACATCTGAGGGAGTATCTAAACAACAGTTGAAAAGGGTTTTAATCTTGTTCTGTTAATCTCTTTTCAGCCCAATAATTTGACCATAATTATATCTTATGCATAATTCATTTTGGGGAGGAATGGAGCATTAAAATTATCTAATGAATCAGCTTACTGGTGATATGACCTGGATGTTCTCCATGGAAGTTCTGATATTAATTGCCAAGATAAGTGATCTTTTCTCAGACCTTCTCTTGTGCATTTGAAATTGCTGATCTCTCTGTCTCTGTCTCTATCTCTGTCTCTGTCTCTGTCTCTGTCTCTATCTCTATATCTCTCTCTATGTCTCTATCTCTATTTCTCTGTTTCTGTGTGTGTGTGTCTCTGTCTGACTGTTTCTGACTCTCTGTCTCTGTCTCTCTGTCTGTCTCTGTCTCTGTCTCTCTCTGTCTCTCTGTCTCTCTGTCTCTCTCTCTCTCTCTCTCTCTCTCTCTCTCTCTCTCTCTGGCTCTCTCTCTGTTTCTCTCTGTCTCTCTGCTCCTTTCTGTCTCTCTGTGTCTGTTTTTGTACCAAGGAAATTCTGTGTGGTGTTTCTTGAGTAGGTTAGTCAGTAGGCAACAAAAAATGATGGTAGCTGCTGTAGTAAAGTGGACGCTATCATGTGTCTAGAAATAACCTTGTGTGACTTAATGCCATCTCCAATGGCTTGAAATGAAGCTCTTAGAGAACTCCCCTTAAGGTAGTTGAGTTATGTGACCAATTCACTTTCCTTCATTACCCCAATTGTCCATGACCTCATTTCCTTTCCCAAAAGCAACCAATGGGCCAGAAAGATGTCTGGTATCAATTGTCCCCTTGTACTGTCTCCACAGCTCAGTAAACATATCCGTGCAGGGCTAATGCATATGAGAAGTCAATATAAAATTTTGCAGTATCTTTGATTTCATTTGACCATTCTTCCATACAAGGTGCCTTCCTTGATGGCAAAGAAAAGAGCTTCTCCATTCTGTTCAAAATTTGTCAAAAACAATTTATTAGAATCCAGTATTTCTACTTGGAAAGGGGTTCAAATAGGCAGTTTCCTCTTGCTAATTGGAATGCTCTCCGATCCAAGCAATGCCCAATTAAGTTTTATAGAAATCATGAAACAAGAGAAAAAATTCCATAACAATGTAAAGTAAAAGTACATAGTCTAGGGTTAGGTTTTTTTTAGTTTACTAAAGCAGAACAATAATTATATCAACATTACAAAAAAATCTTCCAGAAAACAATTATTCTATATTTCATAGTGCCCTAGTCTAGGTATTCCCCCTTTCAATCTGGTCAAAAATGAACAAAAAGATATGGAAAAAGAAAAGAAAAATGAGAGAAGCAGGGGGGGAAGAGGTTGAGGAGAGAAAAACAGAGAAAGGGAGAGGGAGCAAGAGAGGGAAATTTGGAACCATGACTTCATTTGATAGAGAATTTCCAACTTAGAAAACTTTACCAATGCAAGTCGTCAACTTTTCTGCAACTTACAGACCTGAGAAGACCCGGATTCAAGTTCCACCTCTGACTCAAACTGGCTGTGTGATCCTGGATAGATCATTAACATCTAAATGTTCTAGGCAACTTTCTGAGAACAAAGACACAACTTTCTTAATTAAATTAAGTTAAATAATTTTAATTAAATTTCATTAAATTAATTAAATTAAACAAGAAAACATTCTCACTCTCAGCTGGGCCACCAAAAACTTAACTTTTTTCCCTTGATGATCTTAATTCTACGGAATCAAATTCCTCTGTGAAACTGAGTAAGTTTTCTATTCATGGAAGACTGATTAAGCTTCAATTCAAGTGAAAAAAAAGGATGTCAGAATAGGACGCTATCCTAGTTTTTTTTTAATACCTAGAACATAATTGAGGCCCTAGAAGATATGCTTCCACATTTAAATACCATTTTTTCTGATGTGGAAATCATTCCTTAAAAGTCACTTTGCTCCATATTATAAAAAATATTCAAAATAGTTCCCTTGGTGATAGCAAGGAAAAAAAACACAGAGTAGATGTCCATCAGTTGAGAGATAGCTGAATAAATCATGATACAAGAATGTATCATTATTATTTAATATTCATCCATTCAGTCAAGACTAAATCTTTATGATCGTCAGGGTTTTTTTTTTTTTATCAAAGATATGGGAGTAGGGGCAGCTAGGTAGCGCAGTGGATAGAGCACCAGCCCTGGAGTCAGAAGTACATGAGTTCAAATCTGGCCTCATGTACTCCTGACTCCAGGGCTGGTGCTCTGGGCAAGCCACTTAACCCCATTTGCCTTGCAAAAACCTAAAAAAAAAAAAAAAAAAAGATATGGGAGTAGTTTGCCATTTCCTTCCCCAGATTGTTATACAATAAAAAACAACAAATAACAGGAATCTAGAGATGTGGGAAGGCTTATTTGAGCAGATACAAATTGGAGAAATATACAGGGTGACTAAACAATAAAAATAATAAAAGACAGTGCAAGGGGCAGCAAGGTGGCACAGTGGCCCTGGAATCAGGAGGACCTGAGTTCAAATTTGACCTCAAGCATTTTATTCTTACTAGTTGTGTGGCCTTGGGCAAGTCATTGCTCCACCAAAAAAAAGACAGGATATAAAGATTGATGTTAGACCTATAAAACAGGTGAAAAAACTCAATAAATTCCTTTTTGTAAGAAGGTAGGAGACTATAGTTAAAGAATGATACAAGAACAACAAATGATCGATTCAGTTTTGTTAACTATTTCTTTTGTTACAACAGTGTATGTATGTATGTGGATGTATGTGTGGATGTTGCCTATGTGAGTTTGTCTAGATATGGATCTTAGAGGGGCAGGAATAGATCTCTCAAGAGTCTTCTCCACCTCTTCCAAGGGAGATTTGTTTAATGCCTGGAATGGAGCATGAGATTGGAGCATGAAGCTATCTTACTTTCTTCTCCTCAGAGAGGAGGATGCCAGACTAGAATTATGCTAGTCTAGGGGAAATGTGTAGACTCAGACTATCTTTTTTGGTCATTATCCTTCTGCAGAAAAATGTCCCAAGCTGTATTCAAGGACTTGACTCTCCATCAAATACCAGTTACACAAAGACCATCGCACATAGTGAATAATGAATCAACCCATTGATCAACAACAAACAAAAAGTTTTATAAAAGAGCATATACAAGATAATAAAGCAACAGGAAAATGAATTTTCCAACTGGAATTAAGATAACACAACCAAGAGAAAGCAGTCCCCATCTCACCCCAGCAGAAATCATCCCCCTAGATCTCTAAAGTAAAAAACTGGGAAGACACCTCCTTCCAGGTACCTCTCCCTGAAGAAAGCCATAACTATGTGTCTTCTCCAAGCTAAAAGACTATAATTTCTCTTTTCCCAAGCTCCCTCCACCTCCTTTCCTAGTCACAAGCCTATATCTCCAAAGATCAAAACAAGAAGAAAGGATATGTAATACAAAGTCACTTATAGCTGTTTCTTTTGTAGAGACTAAGAACTGGAAATTGAGATGCCATAAGTTAGGGAAAAGCTAAACAATTATGTCATGTGAATATAATGAAATACTATTTTGTTATAAGAAATAATGAAAGGGGGCAGCTAGGTGGTGCAGTGGATAGAGCACTGCCCTGGAGTCAGGAGGACTGAGTTCAAATTTGACCTCAGACACTTAATAATGACTTAGCTTGGGCAAGTCCTTAGCCCCATTGCCTTGCAAAAAAACAAGAAAACAAAAGAAATGATGAAAGGGCCAGGGTTTTCTTTTGTTTTGGGGGGCACTTATACAAAAAAAAAATCATAACAAATGACTTCGAAGGATTGATCAATGTGTTGACCACCATGATTCCAAAGGGAATATGATGACAGAGAATGATGGACTCAAGGTGTAGAATAAGTCATATATTTTTGGACATGGCCAATGTGGGAATTTTTTTTTGCTTGACTATGCATATTTTTTACAAGGGTTTGGTTTTTATTTTTCTTTCTTCAACGGGGGCAGAAGAAATGGAGGGAAAAAATAAAAACTTGTTAAATGGGGAAAAAAAGGAAGAATTCACGGGTAGGGAAGGCATGTATGGTGGAAAATGTGGCATGAAAAAGACAGCAGTAAAGCTATTTTTAAAAAACATTCTTGCATATAATTTTTATTATTGTAGCAAAAAGAAAAATTGACCAGATTTTCAAGTTTTTGTCCAGTCCATTCTTTAGTGGTAACACCAAAATGCATTGGAAGAAAATGAACTCAAGAAGCACAGATCCATTTAAATGCTGACTGTTCAATTTTCAACTTCCCTTAAAATTCCTATGTGTCGGCTGTCTGATTCCTTTCAAGCATGACCTAACTTTCCTTGGGCTAGGGGCCCATGGGCCTTGGCTAATTACATGGCTGCCATAGGAATTCTTGTTGGCTCCCCTTTCTGTTTCAAAGAAGAGCCTTTGAGTGGATTCCATAGGGATCACTGTGGCATGTTCAGCCATGTTTCTTCTCCACTGGGCCAGGTCATTTCCATGTAATTGTGGAGCAGTCATTCAAATGGAGAAAATGTTTCTCTTCATGTACAAGGCTTCTTCACCACTACCCTCCTTCTTAAATACAAACCATCTTCTTCCCTCTCTGCGGTATTTGAGAATTTTACCCTGTCATTGAGGCAAGCCCCTAGTCTAACTCCCTTGCCATCTACCCACATTCAGAAGTGGCTCCCAGGCGCCAGATCTTGGTCTGTCTGCCCTTCATCATGGTGATGGAGGGAGGTAATGATCCAAAGCCAACCCAACCAACAATGGTATGGGTAGAATGGAACCCTTGCATGCAGGAAGGTGCAGAACATGACTGTAGCTAGAGCATAAAATCATGTTATTATCCAAATGAAGCGTGACCCTCTGGAGAATCTATTTCTGGTTCTCAAACCCAAGGAGGTGCGTGGAACCAATTTTTCCATAATTAAATGGATACCAAGGAAGAAAGGAGGCGGTGGGGGGGGGGGGGGTGAGAGAGAGAGACAGGGGAAATTTTGAATAGTCAAAGGATCAAGGGAGAGAGGGATTTTTCTAGGTTTTGTTTGCAAATTATTTTATCTAGATGTATTTAGGCTTTTAAAAATATTTGGAAGTTAATTATAATTATACTACTATCAACTATCTTTTATAGAGTGCTTTAAGGTTTTTAAAATATTTAAATATATTAACTCATTTAAGCCTCATAAAATTGCTATGTAAAAGGTGTTACTGATTATCCTCATTTTTTACAGATGAAGAAATGGAGCCTGAGACATTGTGATTTGTTTGGGGTCAAGTAACTATGAGGGAGGGGTGCTATCCACATTTTACAGATGTGAAAATTCAGGCTAGAAGAGATTAAGTGACTTGCCCAGGGTCCTAAGTAGCAGGTGTCTAAAGCAAGATTCAAATACAGGTTTTTCTGACTTCAAGTCTCTGCCTTTTTAATCATTCCTTGCTCATTTATTCCTTCTTCCAGGCTGGGGAAATCAAAGGAAATAAATCTTAAGCCATATTCTATCCTTGTAGCAATTCTTAGAATGGGAAATCAAAACTAAACCCTGAACCAGAGATTTTGGATAATATAAGGATTTTAATTATCTCATGCTGTTGTACCCTGAAGGACAAGGGGTCCAATCAAAGAGCTCCAGAATCCTACAGAACTAGGTTCAATTCTGATAATAAGTCCTGATTCCAAAAAGGGGACTTTCTTTTTGCCCTGGACCTGAAATAATGCCAGAGAAATTTCTGAAACAAAGTTTGGTTATGGTTTTTTCTAGTGTTTCCAAAATGTGAGTAGCAAGGTCATTTTTCTTTGATTGGCATGTCTCAACCATGATCAATGACTATCTTTCCAAGTATTTTTGTCCTCTACTAACTTTCTAGAAACAGGGAAGATTGGTAGGCTTTAGGAAGAGACATTAGAAATTATCTGGTCTAAGTTTCTCATTTTATAGATAGGAAACTGAGGTCCAGATTTGTCTAAGGTCAAAGAGCTAGACATAACTGGCCCAAGATTCAAACACAGGTCTTCTTACTTCCAATACTCTTTCTTTCCATTAGCATACCATAGTGAATAGATGACTGACTTACAGCCAAGAAGATGTGAGTTCAAGTCTACTCTCTGTGACAAAGATTGATCCTGTAGTCTTGGGCAAGTCACTTAACCTCAGGTCAGTTCTCTAATTTTAAAAGTCACAGAGATGTTGCCAACCTTCATTACAGAGGGAGTTTTCTTACTCAGAAATATCCTATACCAATGAAATCATTGGAATCTCTAACTTTTTAAAAAATGATTTCCCCAGGTTTTTTTAAGTGTAACTTTTTATTTCAACCAAAATAATCTACCTATCCTTCACACAATAGCAGTGTCTCCCTTTTCCTGCCGTTGCACAGGCTGTCTCAATATCTGGAATATATAATTCCTCCCTTTCTCCTCTAGGAATTTCTGGTCACCTCCAGAGGTTAGATCAAGTTCCTTCAAGAGATCTTTCAAGATAGTCCCACTTGCATTCAACATGAGAGAACTGAGTCTCCAGAGAGACTTACTAAAGAGGTATATGGGTAAGATGCAGGAGAGGCAAAGGTTTACAATTCCTAGGACCCTAAGGTCTGAAGTCTTTTCTCTCTCTGTGGAATCTTCCCACATCTCATCTCCACTTAGGTGCAGCATCTCTGCTGGGACGGACGGTGGCTTGGCTGAATTCCTAGGTCTGCTCCCTTCTATAAATGACTCTCTTCTCTGATGCCTGGGTCTCTGATCCTCAAAGCTACAGTCTGTATCCAAAGCACAAGATAAGATTTGTAAGCCCTTTGCAAACCTTAAAGTACTCTATATATACTATCAATTTTTACTATAATCATCATCAATATTATTATTACGTTGACTTTATCTACGAGTAGCTGTCTGGAGTGTTTGTATCTGCTTATTCTTCAATGTCATGGATTCTCTTGTGTGATGAACTTCCTAACTGTAGAATGGATTACCTCTTTTTTCATTGCTGGATGCCCTCTTCCCTCCCTATACAGGTCTCTTCCATTACTCATTCCAGAGCCCAGACTCCCTTGACCCTAAACTTTAAAATTGGATCTTAGCTACTAAAATCTTGTATTAACATAAACATAGATAGACAAGCTACTTTACTGAATTTTTTCAGCAAAGATGTTAATGCTTCATAGAAAGGATATTGATGGCTTAATATCTTATGACAGTCTTCTTAGTTAGAGAGTGGTCAAAGATCAACTCCCCTTCATTTGTAGCTACTGTAAAAAGAATATACAGTTCATTTAATATGACAGATGCATAAATTTATAAAAGCTTTTATATGACATATTCACAAAATCTGTCATTTTACAGATGAAGAAAATAAGGCACCAAGACAGTAAATGACTTGAATCACACATCTATTCAGTGTGTGGATCAGGGTTCAAACTCAGGTCTTCTGGACATTCAGTCCAGTATTCCATCAACTGTACCATTCAGGTGTCTATTTATTTGCATTGAGTTGAGTTATATGCTGTTTTCCAAAAAAAAGAATATAAGCCCCTTGAGGTCAAGGATCATTTAATACTGTTCTTTGTATTGTCTAACATGACAAATGCTTTAAAAATCCATTCATTGGTTGATTGAAAACAAGTCAGATTTCTGCAGCACCTATAGAGGCTGATAGTAAGGAAGCAAAAGTTCAGACAGCAAAAGCAGAAAAAGATAAAATGTTCAAATGAACTTGAAAGATTTAAAGCCAAGGGGTCTTTCATATTTGAGAGCTATAACCAACCACTGATGAGTCAAAGTTAAATGAATCAGGTACCACTGCATCCTCGGACCTGACCTCTGTCACTAAAGGATAGTATTTTCAGATGGAAAAGCTAAGACATAAAGTGAACAGATGACTTGTTCCATTAAACAAGACACTGATAAAGCAAAATGGGAGTCTTCTTTCCTTTCAGAAAACTGATCAACATGAAAATTCCATAAAGAAAGTGAACCTGTCTTCTGTAACTTTGTCTCTCTTCCATCAGAGGTCCCTAAGGAAAGGAGATCAAAAGGAGAGAGAAGGCAAGTAGGAAGGAGAAAGAAGTAGAGAAGATGACAAGATCATAGAAATCTCTCAAAAGGCATGCCTTCACAAGAGGGAATTCCTGATCTGTATCCTACAATTTATCCTTTTAATTGTTTTTAATCCTATTGCTGTCATTCTAATAGTGGCTTAGGCACTGGACAGGTAGTATCATCATTTAGCATTTAGAGAGGAAAAAGAGAATCAGCCATATTATATCACCAGTGATATTTTCCCCTCAAAAAGTGTTGTGAAAAACATATTTGGGTCATCTAGAAATTGTGAAAACCACACAGCCACATAGACAGTGAGGAATTATAGATGGACAGTCTAGGAAAGATGAAAAGAACTACAGGAAGACTATGTTGTAAAGATCCTCTTTGGAGTATTTGTGGAAACACATAGACAAGAATCAATTAAGACTGGCAAAAAACAATAAATGTAGACCAACCCTATACCACAATAACTTCAAAATAAGTATGCAACTTGAATATTAAAGGTAATAGTATAAAGTTGAGAGTCTTTCACAAGCAGGTCGAGGCAATCTTAACCCAAACAGTAAAAAAGATAAAAAGACAATTTTGATTGCATGAAATTGGAAGGTTTTTTTGCATGAATGAAATCAGCAGCACTAGGATAAGAAGGGAAGGCATCAGTTTTGCTAAAAATAAAAAAAAAAACCTTTGTATTAAATATTTCTGAGAAGTGTATAATATCTAAGATATATAGGAACTAAGACAAATAAAACCAAGCCATCCCTTAGTGGATAAAGATATGAACAAGGATTTCTATAAAGAAGGGTTATTATTAACTATTAGTAATCATATAAAAGTTTACTCTGAATCAATAAACATAAGGAAAAATATGAATTTTTAAATGCCTAAATTTTTGCCTAGCAAATTAGCAAAAATTTCAAAAGATGGAAATAGTTGATGTTGAAGGAGCTGTTGGAAAAAAGAGCACCTATAAACTGTTGATTGAACTGTGGATTGTCCATCCATTCTGTAAAGCCTTTTGGAATTATGCTAAGGAAGTGATTAAAATGTCCTTAGCCTTTCTACTGAAAATCCTGCTGCTGAGAAGTCAAAGACTTCATTTTAAGGAGAAAGAAAGGCCCCATATGCACCAAAAGGTTCATGATAGTACTTTTTAAAATGGTTAACTAAGAATTAGAAATAAAATTTATGTTCATTAATTGGGGAATAGCTAAACATATTGCAATATATGAATGTAATGGAATATGACTATCATAAGAAATGAGGACTATGAAGAATTTAGAGAAGCATTGAAAATACAGAATGGGGAGCAGCTAGGTGGTGAAGTGGATAGAACACTGGCCCTGGAGTCAGGAGTACCTGAGTTCAAATCCAGCCTCAGACACTTAATAATGACCTAGCTGTGTGACCTTAGGCAAGCCACTTAACCCCATTGCCTTGCAAAAACTGAAAAACAAAATACAGAATGACATGAGCAAAACCTTAAAGGCAATGTACAATGTGATTTTCATGATATAAATAAAAAGAATAAAAATAAGATATAATGATTGTTTTGTAATTATAATAGTCAACATTTTTCCTGAAGAAAAGAGGAGAAAATACAATTTCCTTCCTTTGTTGCAGAAATGAGAGAGGATATACATGGATCATTACTTGAAATGTCAGATTCAGATGGTATGTAGGTTGGCTTTTCTAAACTGCTTTTTTAAAACAGTTTTTATTAAATGTTTATTGTAAGAGATGATTGCAAGAGGGATACATAGATATGCATTCAGAAATTTTAAAAGAATGGCACAGAATTCAAAGTCATAGGAGGAATCTGCCTCATTACCCACCATGATTGGATAATAAATCCATCAGAGAGGCAAAATTTAAAACCCAAACCAATAATAATATTGTATTTGAAAACAGAAAGTAAAAATTGTGTTTGAAAACAGAAAGGCAGTTCATTCATCTCTGAACTTGTTTGTTCATCTGTATAATGAGAATAAAAATACTTCCCTCTTAGATTTCTGCTCCTTGGGGCAGTCAAAAGGTTGGAGAAAAGAAGATTCAGAGGCTATAGCAAAATAACTGAGTTTTACAGCCATATAAAGAAGGAGTTAGTATGGAATCATAGGTGATCTAGGTAGATTCCCAAGCCAGGTAGAACTTAGCAGATAGGTCCAGAGAGATATTCTTCAGGTCTAACATTTTGTTTATTTCCCATTCAAAGGTGCTTTGAGGATTTTAAAGGAAATAAATGAAGACCAGAGGCTAAGGATGCCAATCACAACTAAAGCTCTTTGTGAAACATTCAAAGATGTATATCTTAAAATAACTATGGGGCGGGGGGGGGGGGGAATCAAATTCAAGAATATCTCCAAGGTCAACAGAATGTTTTATTGATTACAGAAAAAAATGGACTGAGGGACTATCCACCTTATTATGCCCATATTGACCACTGAGTGCTCATTAAGTTCTTGGTGTTTGATTGATTGATTGATTGATTGATGACCATATGTAGCTATCAGAGTGTGGAAATCAGGGATATTTCAGACCAAATACCCCTAAGTAGTTTTTCCTTATAGATTAAGACCACCTGAACTACATACACTTCACCCCCTCCAGTCACCACATGAATAAGACAGCTAAATTCCAAGAATGAGAACAGAAATTTTCTATTTAATTAACAGAATTGTTAAAATATTTATTCTCATGAACAAAGTTTTGGTATTTCTTGCACTGTTTTCTATGCATTGTCAGTTTTACTACTTTCCCTGTAATTATTGAATAAGTTATTAATGATGGTGATAATAATGAGAGGGCAAACATCCATCAAGGTGGATCAGAATTTATTATAATGAGGTATATGTTTTACACATCTTGAGTTCTTGATGAATGGCTTGGTTTGGAATAGACTGAAACAATACCAGGCTACAATCTCTTACAGTCACTCAGATCAGTAGAAACAAAGATGGAGGCTCAGTCCCTAGCCAAGATCCAGTAGTAGTCTAAGGTCCATTCCTGAGAAATGATGAATCCTACAGATTCCTGTAAGGTAAGCAGATTTTCCTCCAGCTGTCTGGGTCCCCCAGATCCTTGAGGGAAAGAATATGGAGTGATCCCTTTCTGCTCTCATACCCACATCCATTAACTTTATAGACAATTTCAATTGATAATAAGTATTGCTGAGGTGAGCTAACATAGTCATCACCCTTCTAAATTCTATGAACCCATGAAAAAAAAAAAGTGTGGCATAAATTCCAGGAATGTAAAAAATAAATTATCATTGATACTGAAAAGCTGTCCTGGTAGACTGTAACATTTATACAACTTTTGCTAATTATTGCAAAGTCTTTGGCTCTGTTCCATATCCATGCCTTATTTATATACTACAAAAATATAAAATAGATCCAAATATAATCAAAATTCAGATTAGTTAATGTCGACTTCCGGCCAAGATGGCAGAGAGAAGACAGGCACAGTTCTAAAGTCTCCTGATCTTTCCCCATCTATCACATGAAACAAACCTCTTAAAAGAAATCTGACCCACGAAACCCAGAAAGAAAAGCCAGGAGAAAGAACATCTACCTCAGGATTTGTCTCCTGCAGCAGCACTGGACGAATTCCAGTGGGTGAGTTTGGGCTCAGAGGGAGGATCAGCACCAGATCATCCAGATTAGCAGCTGAATTGGAGCCGGGAGTCTGAGGGCCGGAGAGCCGGACCTGCTGGATCGGCGGTGGGGCTAGAAGGCTGAGGTGTGAGTCATCTAGGGAGCAGAGGCACTGGTGTCCGTGCTGTCCCCCGGGAGCTTGCGGACAGGGCTGGGGGGAGAGTTCTGGTGCAGGAGAGCTGCGGATGCCATCCCTGGGCTCCTCTGGTCTGAGGAACTCTGAGTCGCATTACAGCTCAGACCTCTTCCTGGAACAAATGCAGACTACTTCTGCCTCAGGCCCAGGTGTGTGAGCAGAAGAACCAGCCTAGCTGAAGAATGACCTCGGGCCAGGGTAAAGCCCACCATTGATTGAAGGCAAAAGAATTCAGTAGTTCCAACTCCTCCCTTCAAGCAAAGGGAGAAGGCCTCAATCAAGGTCACAGACACTCCAGAGAGGGCAACCAGCACCTTCTACTGGCCAGCCAGAGAAATTGCATTCAGTGAATAAAGCCTTTTGCAATCCCAAGCCCAGGTGAACCAGCCCCCCCCCCCAACTCAAGGTCTTAGCAAAATGAAGAAGAGTCAGCGGAAAGGTGGATTCATAGAAAAATTCTTGGAAGGGAAAGACCCTAACTCAGAAAGACCTGGAACTTCTGAGGAGAATACAATCTGGTCTTCAGCACAGAAAGACTTCCTTGAAGAAATAAGGAAGGAGCTTAAAAATTTGGGAGAGACAATTAATACCTTACAACAAGAAAACAAAACCTTAGAAAGTACAATTGGACAAATACAAAAGGAGAATAAATCTCTCACATCATCAATTGGAAAAATACAAAATGAGAATAATTCTCTCAGATCCTCAATTGGGCAAATGCAAAAAGAAAATAATTCTCTCAAAACTTCAATTGGTCAAATGGAAAGCTCTTTCAAAAGTAGAATTGACCGATTGGAAAAGGAGTTGCAAAAGGTTAATGAAGAAAACTCCTCCCCCAAAAAAAGAATGCAGTCTACAGAAACTAATGACTCCATGAGACAACAAGAGTCAGTTAAACAAAATCAAAAAATAAAAAAAATAGAAGAAAATGTAAAATACCTCATCAACAAAACCACTGACCTCGAGAATAGATCGAGAAGGGGCAACCTGAAAATTATAGGACTTCCTGAAAACATTGAAGAGAAAAAAAACCTGGACTTAATATTACAGGATCTAGTGATGGAAAACTGCCCTGATATCATGGAACCAGAGGGCAAAGTAGTTATGGGAAGAGAACATCGATCCCCACCAGAAAAAGATCCTAAAATGAAAACACCAAGGAATGTTGTGGCCAAATTCCAGAACTATCAGATAAAAGAGAAAATCCTGCAAGCAGCCAGAAAGAAACAATTTAAATATCAAGGAGCCACAGTAAGGATCATGCAGGACCTGGCTGCATCAACATTAAGGGATCAAAGGGCCTGGAACAAGATATTTTGAAGAGCAAAGGGGCTTGGAATGCAGCCAAGAATCTACTTTCCCGCAAAGCTGAGCCTTCTCTTCCAGGGAAAATGATGGACATTTAACAAAATGGAAGAATTCCAAAAATTTCTGATGAAAAGACCATAGCTAAACAGAAAATCTGGACATCAAACAGGAGGTTCAAGAGACACATGAAAAGGTAAAAAGGGGGGGGGGGGGGCGGTAAAAGAAAAAAAATGCAATCCAGTAAGTTGAAACTGGCTATATCCCAGCATGGGGAAAAAGATTCTCATAAATCTTGAGAATTGTAATTCTAACAGAGAGAATGCACCTAGCCAGAAATGATGGACATTCATGATCTATCCATGAGACTGCTATCTAAAGAGATGTAACTGGCTTTAACCCCACTTGAGAGAAAGACTCTAATAACTCTCAGGAATTTTGACTCTATTCAACAGAATATACTGAACTAGAAGGGACAGACACTCAGAATTTTCTATGACTTAGATAGAATGATCTAAAAAAACACTACCTCCTTAAAAAGGGGGACAGGAAAGAGACTGGAGGAGGGAGGGGATTGAATGGGGTAAATCTAAGAGGTACAAAAAACCTATGGTAATAGAGGGGAAGAAGGGAGCAGATGAGAAACACCTGAGTCTTCTTCTCATCAGACTTGGCTTAAAGTCAACCTACACATACTCAATTAACTCATAAAACATCTAACCTTTCAAGTATTAAAAGGGGAAAGGGGGAGGGGGGTGGAGAAAGGGAAGGGGAGTGGGGAAAAAGGGGAACTAACGAAAGGAAGGAAAAAAGGAAAAAGGGAAAGAGGAAAGAAAGGGGAGGGTGTGATATAGGAGGGCAAACACACTGAAAGGGGTGATACTTGGGAATATGGATAAGGGGGAGAAAGGGGGAAAATACAAACAGAGGGAAGATAGCACAGAGGGCAATAAAGAATTAGTAATCATAACTTTGAATGTGAATGGGATGAACTCTCCCTTAAAACGTAAGCAAATAGCAGAGTGGATTAAAAACCAGAATCCTACAATATGCTGCTTACAAGAAACTCATTTGAAGCAGAGAGATACATATAGAGTAATGGTAAAAGGTTGGAGCAAAATATATTTTGCTTCAGCTGAAGTAAAAAAGCAGGGGTAGCAATCCTTATCTCAGACAAAGCAGCAGCAAAAAGAGATAGCGTTAAAACAGATAAGGAAGGAAACTTTATCCTCCTAAAAGGTACCATAGACAGATTAGTTAATGTCCACATGGAAAACAGTCCTCCATTTAAAATATATACCAATACTTTGAAGAACAAGAATAATTGATATAAAATGTGGTATTAGCATAAAATGTAATAGCTTAAATCCATTATGATTCTATTGTTTAGTTTTCATCACGCCTGACTCTTTATGATCCCATTTCAGGGTTTTGTGGCAAAGATACTGAAGTGATTAGCCATTTCCTTCTCTAATTCATTCTATAGATGAGGAACTGAGGCAAACAAGGTTAGGTAATTTGCCCAGGGTCACACCATTGATAAGTATCTGAGACTGGATCCAAATTCAGTCCCAATACTTTATGCACTATGGCACCACCTAGCCCCCCTATTGGAACCATTCTGGTTCTACGTAACCTTAATTTCATTATCATCTCTTCTGAATTGAAAAAAGCATGGCTTCTGTAATTAAAGAGAGAAAAAAATCAAAACATCTTACTAAATTACCTGTTAAACACTGATGGGATCAAGGTATATGATTTCACCAAAAAAAAAAAAAAAAAACCTTATAGCTCCTTCACTTGGGATTCTATCTTTAATGATAATCAAAATGTCATTCAAACTCAACAAGTAGTGAAACTTTTAATGCCAGAGAAAATAGAGATTAAAAGCTTTGCTTTTGATTCTGGAGGCAAAATTGAAACAAAGGGTGAAATATATTTCAATAAATAGCTTGGTCCCCTCCAGGCAAGACAAATCAAACATAAAGATATCAAAGAGAAGTCTGCAACTGAATACATTAAGAAACTTACTGACATCTTGAAACCAAAGTTACATGGGAAAAACCTGTTTAAAATAAGCAAAATCTAGGCAATGTCTGACCTAATGTGCCTCTTGGAAGTGTAAAATGGACCACAACAGATTTGGAAAGAATCATAACAAAAACCCATGCAGCATAATAAAACATGGGGCCCATGGACCCACTAGAGAGTCTTACCAAAAAGGAGGTAATTGGTTGATAGATATTCTTAGAAAATTAAACACTAAGTATTTATTAAAATAATTGGAAGAGGGTTCTAGCCAACTGAAGGAACGTTTGCCTGACTGTTGAATTAATAGGCTTCCTGTAGGAGGTAGTATTTGGGTAGAGTTTTGACATAGCTAAGGATTTTGTGAGGTGGGGGGAAGGGGGGTAGGAAATGCCTTACAGAGGCAGGGGACAGCTTGTACAAAGCCACAGCAACAGGAAGGGGGACAGCAAGAAGAACTGATTAGATCGATACATTAATACCCTCTGAAGGACGATAATGTACCATAAACTTGGCAAGGTGGGGCCAGATTGCCAACTACCAAAAAAAAAAAAAAAAAAACAAAGAGAAAGGCTTGTATTTTATCCTAGAGGGAAGAGGCAGCTACCAGAACAGAAGTCCTTAACCTTTTGTATATCATGTACCTTTTGACTATCTGGCAAATTTTTCAGGACTGCTCATCCATTTTTGATATTTACCTGTCACCCAGGTGTCACCTATGGCTCCAACTAGCTGTAGCAGCAGTCAGATCACCGGAAAACCATCTTTGCAGGTGGGCTAAACCAGGTTGAGGCCAGGACCCCCCCAGGACTCAAAGCAGGGATAAGTTAGGGTGGTGTCTACCCAAAGTGCAGGAAGACTTCCTCACTAGCTATGTTATCCTGGGCAATTCACTTAACCCTGATTGCCTCACATCCAGGATCACCTCCAGTTGTCCTGATTCATCAGGACCCAGATGGCACTGGAGGAGAAAGTGAAGTTCATGACTTTGCCCAGCACTCCCTCATTCAAATCCAATTCAAATGCATGTGATGGCATCACCTTCCCAATGTCATAGTCTTCTTTGAACACAAAGGACAACCATCATCAAGGTCATCTACTGTGTCCCAAGCCATCACTAGTCATCTTAACTTTTGTTCTACCACTGGATTTCAATGACTCTGGAAGACAGAGGCCAACAGTTCTGTGCAACACTGACTCACTTAAATCCAATTCACTCACAAGTCAAGACATAACTCATCATGATGTTCATTGGTCCTCTTTGAAAATGAAGGACAAAAACAAGAGCAGCAACAACATCCTAGATCTGTCTGGTACTCTGGTGAATCACATGGATCCCTGTTTGGAAAAATGATTTTAGTAATTGAAGGAATTCTAGATGTTGGTTAGAAGTTAATTTGAAGCCAGTAGAATGGAGGCCTGAATATGAATCACTGCACCCACTTTCCATCCCTAGAGAGATGATGAATTTAAGATACAGAATAAGATATGCATTTTTCAGTTTGGCTATTATGGGATTTTGGGGGATTATGCCTGTTTGTTGTATGGGTTTTTATGTTTTTTAATGATTATTCAACTGGGGGAGGTACCAGTGGGAAGGTGAAATGATAAATGCTTATAAAAATAAATGATTTTGTCTATTAGAAAGAGAGAAAACACAAGAGAGACAGCCCAAATCCTAGGCTCAGGATTGCTTAGGCAGGACATGATCTTTGGCTGCCTTGTGCTCATAACCACATGAAGGCCAAGATAGGGTAGGGGTGGATGAGGCAAGACAGCACATCCTTCATTCAGAAAACAACTTGACAAAGGCACATCTTTGGGCCAGTTTTCTTCACCACAAAGTAAAGCAATGATAAAAAAGTCATTGAAGCATATTTAAATTCAGCATTCAGTCATGCTTGAGGATAGAGAGCAAAGATAAGACATGAACCCTTCCATGTTGATGGGCCCCTTACTCCCTACCTTGCTCCAGGAGTAGTCATTTTGGAATCCATCCAGGTAGAATTCTTCCTTGGTAAATGCCTTCCTTCTCAGCTCTCCTTCCATTTTCCTATCATCCATACTCATCCCAAAACTGACCCAACCCTATTTTCTCATTTATTAATTCCATATATGAACCAATCTGGATACATCGACTCCACATACTATTGCCCCAAAAACCTTTCCTTCCAGTAAATGTTAGCACTGATATGCAGGGCTCTCCCTTGGTCCTAAATAAACTTAAAATGGATATAGGTCTACTCCTAGGTCTTAACACCTTAACTTTGTGACCAGATCACACATTCCTAGCAATTTCTAAGGAAATGAGGCCTAAAAGGGGGACATACAGCAAAGACTAGAATCTAGGGTTTCAGAGGCCAACCACAATGCTATTTCACTGACCTGTCATGAAACAAAGGGAAGAGAGCTGGGCAGGGAGATCTCAAATCCCTCTGTTGTCCTGGGGAAATCTCTTAACTCCTGTGCCTCAGTTTCTTCATCTGTAAAATGAATGAATGACAGTGGTGGTTGAGAGTTAGCAATGATGGCCATATTTTTCACCCTAACTTGGTGGAACCAATACCATATGGTAATTTCATTGTCTAAGACCATTTCCCCAGAGACTGAAGTGGTATGGGGGAAGAGTGTGTCTCTTTTTGAAGGGTTTTGGGTTTTGGTTTTGTTTGGGGGGGAAGGACAGGGATAAATATTTGTACTTCTCTTTTTTCTATATATATATGAAGTAACTATCCCTTTGGAAAATATAAATAAATAAAATGATTGGGTTAGATTCAAGCTAGACTAGAACCCTTTTAATTTATAATTCTAACCAAGGCAGCCACTCATAATTCCCAATTAGCCAAATCATAACTTTAAAAAACCCATACACAGAAGACAACAGAACTGAATGTTCATTTATGTATTTTCAAAGGTAGTACAGGCAAGGGATGCAAAAATGAGAACTATTTTAGCCACCACAAACAGAACTGCTACATTTTTTGATGTTGCCAATGTGGGAATTTGTTCTATTTGACTCTGCATATTTGTTAAAAGGGCTCTGTGTTATTCTTTCTCTTTTTCAATGAGGCAGAAAGAAGAGAGAGATTGGAGAAAGGAAGAAAAAATAAATGCTGGTTGGTTGAAAGAAATTTAATTTAAGGGGAAAAAAGATAGTTTGGCTGAAGGAGTCTCGAGACTCAGCATGATCAAACGGAAAGAGAGGAAAAAATGATGATCCCATAGGAAATCATGGATGATGGCTAATCCCCTTTTGTTCAGCAGCTCCAATTCCACAGTTAAACTGAACAGATCCCATGACAACAATGACATGTACCTCAAACCCAAGTTTATTGGAGGTAGCGTGTAAGGCAGGGGAAGAAATGAACCAGCATCCTTCTTCCAAGTGTGACACGACTGTTTTAGAATGGAAAAAGAACAGCAGAAATTTCTAGATTATTTCGCCTGCATCATCCCCTCACACTTGATCCTCATTTGAACCTGAGATCTGATTCTTTCTTAAATATTCAATAACTTTGTGACCTTAAACAAGTCCCTTCTTCTCTTAGACCTCAGTTTCTCCATCTGTAAAATGGGGGAATACTGATACTGCCATTTCACAGAATTTTTGTAAGGTATTATTATCCCCAGAGTACCAATTAGAAAACACTGAGGAATTAAATGACTTACTGACAATTGGGCAGGTAAATAAGGCCCAGAGCTCTTTCCACTACTATCCAAGAAGGAGAAAGGGGAAAATGGAAGGAAACAAAAGAGATTGGAGATGAAGGTGGGTTTTTCTAGAGTGGTGTCAAAGGGAGTCAATGAGGAGGTTAAAGTTGAACCAAAAAACCATTTTTCCTCTTGCTGTTTCCTCTCATCCTTGCTTAGAAGAGTAATTCACTACTCTCATCTCCCACCTCCCTGTATTTGAACATGTAGTGCCCCTTGCCAGGAGCACACTCCCTCCCCACCTGTTCCTCTCAGAATTATGAGCTCAGCTTAGGGGCCAGTCTACCAGGAGATCCTCCAGTTACTAATGCTCCCCCCCAATAATGACATTTCTATAAGACTTTAACAAACAAAGTTTGCACATTACCTCATCAGAGCCTCACAATCCTGCAAGCTAAAGTCTATGATGATCCCCATTATAGAGATGAGGAAACTGAATGATTTTCCCCAAGTCACTCAACCTCCATTGAGAAGCGGCTGTTAATACTGGAATCGAGCCAGCTGGGTTCTAACTGGAGAGGTTCAAGGAGGCATTGGCATGCCAGCAATGAGGGACACAAGGGGCCTGAAGGCTACGAGGGTGTTTCCATGATAAGCAGGTCAGGTTCCAGAAAAAACCCCTTCTTGGAAACTGAAGCTTCTTCCCTCAGGGACATGGCCCTGAAATTATTACCAGACCCACTATTGTGGGCCTTGGCTGTGTTCTTAACCCGAGTGAATGAACAGAGGGCCCCCCAAAGGGCTGGACTCCCCCAAAGGCCTGG
Source organism: Macrotis lagotis (assembly GCF_037893015.1). NCBI lineage: Eukaryota > Metazoa > Chordata > Mammalia > Peramelemorphia > Peramelidae > Macrotis > Macrotis lagotis. Next base: position 30,922,914 of record NC_133660.1, read on the forward strand.
CTCCCCCAAAGGCCTGGCTGTCCTGGGCCCTACTCAGAACAGGTCTCTGGGCTCCTGCTGCCTTCTTAATGAGCAGCAGGAGTTTCAGATCAGAGCTTCAAAAGAATAATTTTCTTGGAAAATTATCTTTTAATGGGGTCTCAGGCTTCAACCTCGCAGAAACTAGTGAGCCCTGAGAGGCCAAAAACTGGTCTCAAAAGGAGGAGTGGAATGGCCCCCAATCTCAGAGGATTCCTCTCCCAGAAATCACCAGATGGGCTGGGGAGGAGAAAGGAGGAGTCCCCTAGTATGTCCCTGGGATGATGTCCTTAGGGATAAAAAAGTTAGATTTGGAGTTAGAAAGACCTGAGGGTAAATCCTGCCTCGGAGGCTCCCTCTTAACTTTGTGGTCCTCAACAATTCACTCTTGAACCTCAGTTTTTTCATCTGTAAAACAAGGATAATAATAGAAAGCTTTTTAAAGGATCAAATTTGATACATCCATATATAATATATATATCATATATATGTGCAAATATATAATATATACACACCTATAATCAAAAATTTAAAATATGTGAACACATATCACATGTGTGTCTGTGAACATGAGTAGGTGTAATAATCATATTTATAAATAGATAATAGAAGTCTATATTTATTATTCTTCCATATTATGCATAAGGATGCATATACCTATATATTGTAAGTATATATGGTAGCTAATCAAAAATATGCATGCATGCACATAGATACATTTACATGCATGTCTATCGAGTTCATAAATATGTGAAAATGTCAACTAATGCATGTATAAGTATTCCTATGTAGACACTGCATGTCTGCAAATAGATATAATCAAATTAATAAATAAATATGTAATTTGATTGTTACAATAGCCCTGTGGAATAAATAGGTAGAATTATTTAGAAACCTATATATACCCACATGCATTTCACATATATACTCAGTCATATAAAATTATATAATTATAGCATTATAATGCTATCTAGCATTATATATAAAACTTTGTCCTTAAAGCAGACCTATACAAGAGTATATATAATATAAATATTTTCATGCAGCTCTGATTTGAAATTCCTGCTCCTCATTAAGAAGGCAGCGGGAACCCAGAGACTTGTTCCTGAGAAGAGTCCAGGAGAGCCAGGCCTTTGGGGGAGCTAGGCCTTTGGGGGCCCTCTGCTCATTCACTCAGCCAAATATATATATATTTTATAGTTTATATTTTATATTTTGTATCATATTATATTAATTATATTATACTATATTGTAATTATATTGTATATATTATATTATATTATATCATATCATGTCATATCCTATCATATCCTATCATATCCTATCATATCATATCATATCATATTATATTATATCATATCATATCATATTAATTATATTTTATTATATTATATTATATTATATCATATTATATCATATCATATCCCATCATATCATATCATATCATATTTTATTATTATATTATTATATTATATTATATCATATCATATTATATCATATTATGTTATAATATATTGTATTATATCATATCATATCATATCATATCATATAATGTTATATATGTTATATTATATATTATGTTATATAGTATAATATATAATATATATTCATATTCATACATATATCTTCATCCAAGCCTATATCTCTATGTATACATATATGTGTGTCTATGAGGCTAAAGTTAAAGAGCTGTAAACACATTAGCTGTACACACAATTTTCCAAACTTAAAAGCACTAGATAAACACCCTTATTCTTTTTTAGAGAAAACCCCAGATTCAGTCAGACAGCTTCAATCTCACTTCTGACACTTTAACATTTGGGTGACCTTGGGGTCTCAGTTTCCCCACTTGGAATAGGAGAGGACGACAAGGTCGATTGTTTCTAAATCTTGCATCTCTGAGTAGCTTGGTCTAAACCAGGGTCTTTAGAATAAAATGAAGCTATATAGGGGAGTGTAATGAATGATAAGTCTAGGTAACAAAGCCCCTGAGGGAGATTCAATCAAACCTCAAGTGAGGGAAATGTTCAGGGAATGCTCTCGGCCATTCTGGTTGACAGACGATCTTGGTCACCTCAGTTTATTGGCAGGTCATTTTTTCTGCCCAGTTGTTAAGATCAACATTTTATAAAATGTCCATCTTCTGACAATCCACTTTTTTTTTATAAGGGTGATGTTAGAGTGAGGATCTTGTAAATTCACCAGTGTAGAGGATTGGCAGGGTGCAATCTCCTGCTGATGGAGAATTTAGAGATTTGCCTGGAGCACTAAGAAGTTATTAAACAGTTTTCTCAGGGACACAAAGCCCGTAGGAGTCAAAGGTAAGACCTGGATCCCAGTTCTTCCTCAAGCCAAGCCCAGCATACAGAGTTTGCTTCTCTCTCTCTCTCTCTCTCTCTCTCTCTCTCTCTCTCCAACATATAATATATAACATTGACAGAGAATGATTCTCTTGTTCCAGGATAATTTTGGCTCCTGTAGTGCCTGAACAGCATTATGAAAAATTAATGAGAATCCTCCCCCAAGGACTTTTTGGAGCACACAGACAGACAGAGACAGTGAGACAGACAGACAGACAGACAGACAGACAGACAGACAGACAAAGACAGAGAGACGGAGACAGAGACACAAAGACAGACAGAGAGACAGGGACAGGGAGACAGAGACAGAGAGAGAGAGACAGAGAGGGACAGAGAGAAAAAGGAGAGAAAAAAGGAAAGAGAGAGGGATATATATATATATATATATATATATATATATATATATATATATATATATTCTAGTTGTAAGAAAGACTGTGCAAGAGAGTTTTTTGGTTCATAATGCACTTCTGATTTTGTGAGTCTTTGAAAATCCTTAATCTTCACCCAAATTATAGTTTACTAATTGTAGATGTGATTTGAATTTGTATATATCTTTGTATTTACTTTTGTTATCTATGATGCAGGGCAACCCTCCTTCAAAAGATTCCTCCTCTGAATTTACATGGTGCCCAGATTCTTCCTGAACCCAAAGAACTCCAGCTTTCTGGGATGATCCCATCCTAGAGCAGAACTCTGAGGAAATCTCTAACTTAAATTTAGGTATGTTTCATGTCTGCAGACTCTTGGAAAAATATGTTTTCTCCTCCACAAAAGAGATCTCAGAACAAGAAGGGATCTCTCAAAAGAGACCAGGAACTGGGGGGTTCCTTGGAAATTATGCCTTTATCCTGGGGTGATTAGAACCAACCCCTCATATCCTGAATAATACCCCAAGATGTTACTACTGAACCTGGGGCTTTTTTTTCCTACAAGCAGATCTGGCTATGGCCTCACAGAGAGTCCAGATAAATAATCCAAGTAGCTTTATCCCATTGAGAAGGAAATAGGATTCTGTTACTCCCTGGTAATTATGCCCAAGCCCTAAGGAGAGAACACTCAGAAGAATCTCAAATTTATGACCTATGTATAGGGTGTCCCCAAAAGGAATTAACAGAGTCCTTTCTAGGAAAGGACATCTATGTAAAAAATAGAAATCAATTATAGGGCAGCTATTTATTCTCCCCACCAAAAAACAAACAAGCAACTGGCAACTGTTGTTGCCATTTGTCCTTCATTTTCAAAAAAAGGACTAGTGACGTTGGGGGTGATGTTTTTATTTGCTAACTGCATTTAAGAGGGGAAAAGTTATACAGTGGTCAGCCTCATTCTCTCTTCCAGAGTCATCAAAGTCCAGTGGCAAGATGGTCAAGAGGTCAAGGGGAGGAGAAAACACTATACCATAAGTTTCAGCCACCTCTCTCTTTCCAATTTTCCTTGGGATACAACAGGGGTGGGAATGGAAAGGGGGAGTTCATTTCCTAAATTTGTCAATCAATGGGTCATTTGCTCAGATTCAAAAAGGTCCCTGTGAACACTAACTGGCTGCCTTGTATCACTGGCCCTCTTCTTCTGCCAGGAAACAAATATTTGAGTTTTCCAACTGAACCTCTTCAAAGGGAGCTATTGAAGCCAAGGCCCTGTCCTAAAGGAGTGGAGGGAATGCTTAAGACTATATCAAAAAAGGGAAGGAGCTGAGGTTCAGGGAACCTGGGGCCCCATATCCACTCTGCTCTATAGAAATAATACTACATTGTAATAATAATGACGATGGTAGTGTTGATGACGATGATGACCATGCTGATAGTAGTGATGATAATGAAGATGATGGTGATAATAGTGATAATGATGATAACGGTGATGTTGATGATGATGGTGGTGATGATGATAGTCATGGTGATGATGCTAGTAGATAGCATTTCTCTAAGACTTTAATACCAGTGCTTTCCCTTTGATGATTCCCCTCAACGTATTCTATCCATATCTTGTTTATAGAGTTGTCTGAGCATTCTCTCCTCAATTAAATTATGAGTTCCTTGAGAGGTGAGACTTTTTAGTGGATTTTTGCCTTTCTTTGGATTGAAGTGTCTAACATGGAGCAGACTTCTAATAACTATCTGTAGACTGGTTGAGTCTATCCCCACCCCACCCACACGTACCTTTTTGTGAGCAAAACCAAAGCTGTGCTTCTTTCTTAGACATAAATTGGCTCTTTTTCTCCAATCTAAGTGACCAAGAAGGACCATAATATATCAGAATGAGTAGCTACCTACAAACCATCCCCAAAGGCTTTTATTGAGCAATAAATGTCTCAGCTGTATAGACGGCATTGAAAATACGGTCTGAAAATATGCATTCCTTCGCTGAAGCATTATTTTTTCAGTCAAGTGAGCCTATCTTTCACTCCCAAGCCCCGCCTCTCTAAATAGACTAGAGCCCCAAAGTTCTGTCTGGCCATTATCAGAGGCAAAAAAGGCCTCCATGTCCAATCTAACTTGAAATACAGCCCTACTGGACAGAGATAATGCCCAAATCTTTGCTGTGGACTGAATCCAGTGTAGGTCACTCCTAACAGCTGTAATAACAAATTTTTTCCTAAAATAAAAAGGAAAATCTTCCACAAACTGACAGAAAAGAAATCTGCAAACTCTTGGTTCTTTCAATGTTTGTGTCACTCTTGTCTAGCATAAAACATCTATAGAAAATAAAAAAGATGGTAAAAGTGAATTTAGAAACTGAAAGATTCTAGGAAACTACCTCCATTGAGCCTAGAAAAGTCATTTCTTTCTCTGAGCCTCAGTTTTCATTTGTAGACTATGGGAAGTAGACTGGATGAGCAATAAAGTTGCTACTAGTCATCAATCGCCTTATCCATGAACTCTGCCCCCTAATTATTTCTCTCAACTTCAAGGCATTTTAACACTTAGTCCCATTTTTCTTAATAGCAAAAAAGGGGATAATAATTGTACCATCTACCTTGGAGGGTTCTGTGAGATTCAAATGAAATAAAGTACTTTGTAAATCTTAACATGGGGGGGGCAGCTAGGTGGCACAATGGAATAGAACACTGGCCCTGGAGTCAGGAGTACCTGAGTTCAAATCCAGCCTCAGACTCTTAATAATTATCCAGCTGTGTGGCCTTGGGCAAGCCACTAAACCCCACTGCCTTGCCAAAACACACACACACACACACACACACACACACACACACACACACACACACACAAAGTTTGAATACATGTAGAGAACCCCCTCCACTGATGTACATCACCATCCCCAACTGTCTCAGAGACTCTCATGGGCCTCAAAAGAGTTAAAAGTAATTAGTTGGGTGGCTAGGTGGCGCAGTGAATAGAGCACCGGCCCTGGAGTCAGGAGTACCTGGGTTCAAATACGACCTCAGACACTTAATAATTACCTAGCCGTGTGGCCTTGGGCAAGTCACTTAAACCATTTGCCTTGAGAAAAAAAAAGTAATTAGTCCAAGATCGAACAATTAGTGGGTGTCTCCAGAGACTCATAAATTCTGAGTGCAAATTGAAGTATGACTTTTTTCTCTCTATTTTCCTTGCTTTTTTTAGAAATGTGGTTAATACGGAATTGTTTTGCATGATTTCACAGGTATAATTGATGGCACGTTGCTCGCCTTCTGAATAGGGATGGGAGGGAGGCAGAGAATTTGAAGCTCAAAAATTTAAAAAGAAAAGAATGATCAACACTAAATAATAATAAATTGGAATGTTAAAAAATAAAAGCAAACAATTGCTGGGGGGCGGGGCGTCAAGGGAAAGGCTCAAACCAGGGTTTACCTCAATTTGAGCTGCCGCCACCTCTACCATCAATTGCAAATAAAGATGATAGAAACATGTTTAAAAGACAAAATCCACTACTTGTGGGCCAGTAGAGTTCCTTATACTGTGCCAGAACAATCTCCCAAGGATTCACTCTGTGACTCATCAAATGAGACTGATTTCTCTGAAAAAACCTGAAGAATTCCCCAGGGGTCACTCCTTGGAAAATGGCTTGGAATCAACCTCAGGAAGTGGAATACATTTGAAAAGTCACAACTTTGAGGAGCCTGGCATTTGAGGGACAAGCTTGGGTAGACAATTGGCTTCTCACCAGTACAGAAACTCAACTATGTTTCTCACCTTCACAATCAGACACTTTATCTGTATGTGTTGCTGATCTCTCATTCTTTAAGCCAGAGATTGAAAGCATAGACAGGAGGGCTGGTCCACCTAAGTTGCAAAGAAGAACATCATCAGCTGTGAGAAGGTCCGAAGCTAGGGTTGCTATCCTAGACAGAGAGAGCTCACCTATAGGTCAGATTGCAGAGATGTTGAACCTAGAAGCAGGCCCCAGATAAAATCCCTCTGCTACAAAGAGTAGTGGTTGACCCAAGAAAGGAACTTCATGAGAAAACTTTATAAAGTCTGACCCAGGTAAACAGTAGAATCCCTGCAGGGTCTCTGATGCAAACAAGATGAAGTTGGATGGGACATCTTAAGGTTCCTGCACTGGAATACCTGTGATGTCTAAAGAGAAGAAACCTAGGCTTAGCATCTCAGAAATGCAATGAAAAAGACTCTTTGTTTTGTGGCCCTGGGCAAATGACTGAGGTGGCATTAGATGAATTTAGAAAAACATTCTATATGAGAGGGAACTAAGCCAGAGAGAGAGAGAGAGAGACAGAGACAGAGACAGAGACAGAGACAGAGACAGAGAGACAGACAGAGACAGAAACAGAGACAGAGACAGAAAGAGATGGAGTAAGAGAAACAGAGAGACAGAGAGAGAGTCAGAGAGAGACAGAGAGACAGAGGTGGGGAGAGAGAGAGAGAGAGAGAGATCATTTATATGTCTATTGAGTAAGGGGAAGAAGGGAAATGATGTAGTCAAATCTATCCTTTAGGAAAATAGTTTTAGAAAACATAAATTGAAACAGGAAGGGACTGCAGTGGGGAGAGACCAAACCAGCACATCACTGCAATAATCCAGAGGTCAGGGGGAGAAGATTCTAGACCAGGGTGATGACCAAGGAAAAGAAACACATACAATATACATACAGATACATACACACCATAGCAACTGCCATCTGATGGAAACAGAGTGGATATGTGGAGTCAAGATATAAGAAGAGTCATGGATGACTTAGGCTGTAAACCAAGGTGACTGGGAGGAAGATGGTGGGGTCCTCAACAGTCAGTATCTGGAAATTTGGATAAGGAAAACCTTCCCTTTGCTGTCCTTTCCAACAATTCTTTTGGGGCTTCAGGTCAGTCCTCTCTCGTGGTCCTGTCTCCTCCCCACCCCTTATCCTTTAATCTTTCTATTCATGCTCCTGCCCAACTCAGTGGTCTCCCCTTCTTACCCTTCCCTTCCCCAAAGACTTAAGTTTATCTTTATTCCAAACCTGTGCCTTCTAGGATCCAGTCTTCAGGATGTGTTTTCATTGCACTTTTATCTAACTCTGTCAGGGCAGTAGGAATTGAAGCTGCTGGGCTCCAGCAATAATGGATGACTTTGCTATGTTCATAATCTTGCTTCTGATCCCCTTGGGCTGAGTCCTGTCTCAGCTTCCTTCCCAGGGCTTGCTTCTGAGACAATCCCAAAATGGAGTGGTTGCAGCAGATGGTCTCTGTGACCTGACAGGGTCTTCTGAGACTGAGATTCTATGATTCTAAGTGAAATCCCCCCAGACTCTGAGTTTTCCAGTAATTGCAAACAATAGTTGTGGCACCCAGTTCATGAGATGAGCATCCTTTCTTCCCTTTCAAATTCCCAAGTAAGGACAGGACTTGGGACCCCCAAGTGAACACTCACATACCCACAAAGTTACCACTGCTATCCATAACCCTGATCAGGGACCCAGCTTCTTCAACCATACTGGCTTTGCTAAACTGACCTGTCACATTCTTATTTCCAACCAGATTGTTCTTGAAAGAAGGGAAAGATAAAGTCAGGGGAAACCTTTTGATAAGTGCTTACTGATTGCCAGTTGATTGGTCGAAGCAACAATTAGCCATGTTTGACTTGTTTCTAGTCCAGCTGGTGAGTGCCATTATTTAGAGTGATGAGTTCCCATTTGTTCAGGGAGGCACTAGTCATGTTTCACTCTATTCTCTTTTGCCCACTGATTTGCTTGGACTACCTTCTTCCTCCTCTTCCTCCTCCTTTCCAGTTCTAGACTCATCATCAAACTACTACCATGGATCACTGCCTAGAAAGAGATTGCCAATCTTCTCCCCTCCAAATCCACTCACCACTCTGGCAACTTTCCAACCCTCCTTGAGGTCAGGGACTTTCGTTGCTTTTGTTGTTGTATCTGCAGCCTTTAGTTCATGGTAAGTGATTAAGAAATGTTTTTCATCATTCATTCATTAATTCATTCCTGACCTTCAAGTTCAGGATTCTTTCTTTTGGGTTCATTTTCAAAATCTCAGAAGTTAAACCCATAACCAATTAAGGTTTTGTTTCTGGAAGAGCTCAAACAGACAATTTTGTGATAATTTCTACACAAAAGGACTCTCCTTTAGGTGAGAAGAACAGAAAGTAAAGAGAAAGGTGCATTCTTCCCATTCCTTATTTATAGCAATTAATTGACAAATGATGATTGTCGTCAATTGGTTGATCCAAGCCATCACCAATAGGTTTTCTTTCTATTCCTTTCTTCAAATGTTGTCTCAGTGAGTAGACTGGAAAGGCACAGTTTTTACTTTTTTGAAAAAAGACCATGAGAGAATATGAAGAAAGAATGCAATATTTAAACAATGTGAACAATGAAGGAAGTTATCACGTACTAGGCAAACTATAACCTGTAGGTCGAATCCAGTTTATTATCTGTTTTTGTGAGGTAAGAGCCGAGAAAAGTTTTTATATTCTTAGCTCCTGGCCAGAAAGATGGGATAGTGGATAGCATGTCTGGCCTGAAGTCAGGAAGAGTTGAATTCAAATCTGCCCTCAAAAATCTGTGTGAGACTTTAAGCAAATCACAACTTTTATCAACCTTGGTTTCCTCATCTCTAAATGCAGAGACCCTATCTACACAGGTTGATATGAGGATCAAATGATGTAATTTTATAGAACTTAGTACAGTGTCTAGCACACTAGCAATGTAAATGTTATGTATTATTAGTATTGTTATTATTATTATAAATTATTGTATAAACCAGTCTAAAAGATCAGATTTGTCCTTCTGGCCATAGGTTGCCAACCGCTGGAAAGAATGAAATACAAGCTACCAATTTTCAATTTGGGAAGACAGGTTTGAGTCTAGTTTCTAATATAAACTACCTATATTACAAATTCCCTGAAGGCAGAGAATTCCCCCCCACACTTTTAATATTTCCAGTGCTTAGCACAGTGAGTGTTAATGGTAGGAACTCATTAATGTTTATTGATTGATATATATCCATAGACAAACCAATGAATGCCTCCATACCAATTCTCTAAGATTGCAAATTACCAAGTTGCCATCTTTCATGAGAGAATGGAGTTTTCATGATAGGAGTTCACCAAACATAGAATCAAAGAAAAATCAGAGATTTTCATGTCTCCTGTACTCCAGTGGTAGGAAGTTTTCCATGGTGTGAATTTGATATTCTAAAACTCAATTATTTATTTTACCCTTAAACACCAGATTAGAAATTATTTCAGTCCCTCTCTCTCAGTGCAATAAAGATCTGATCCATAAGAAGAGGGCATTGTGTGAAGATCCCTTCTTTCTCCCAGTATAACAAAGTTCAGATTTCTCCATCAAGGTCCATCTGTTCCATCTTGGCCTCCCTCCTGATTCATGGTGGCAATGAGGGGGAGGTGAGGGAATCAACTGGCCGGGGGAGCACCAAGCAATATTGCATTAATTAAATTTGCATCACTGTTGTAAATATGCCCAGAGGTCTAGGCGATGAGTACATTTTATAAATCAAATAAATGAATAATACATTCAAGAGCTTGCTAATGCAAAATGTTTGAAGACTAGAATGTCTGAATGAATCCAAAGCGTGGCCAAGGGTCAAACTTGCTAATTAAAATGTACATTGAAAACATCAACCTGATTCATAATCATAATAAAACACCACTTTTGGATAGTTTTCCATCTTTATGAATTTCTTTTTATTGGAGCAGAAGGTAACCACATGAAAGTCATCTTTAATGAACACAATATTCTTTTAAAACTTTCTCAGAAGAGAGGACTACAAGCTACCACATTTATAGTACATCTCCTGCATATTTTAACTCTTCCAAAAGGCTGGTTCCTCCCCCACCAGCATCCACCCTGTCTTCTGGGGACAGTCATAAACATTCAGAAATATTTTTTTGTAAAAATCAAAGGGATTTCCAATACCATAAAATTCAGCCTGTATACGATATGTCCCCTAACTTTAGTATTACCACAGGAAAAAAGGATGGGCATTGCTTGGACCAGATGTACAATCTAGCTCAGGTCTCAAGTAGTATGGTCTTTGGGAACCTCAATCAGAACTCACACACATGAATCCCAACAATGAGTGAGAAGTCATTCCAATATACTGAGAACCACACAAATGAGCCCAGAAAGTCAGTGATGAATGAAAATTTAAAGGTTTTATTCAACAAAAGCTTCCTCTGGGCAGATCATTGTATCCAATGGACTTTATCTTCAGAAGAAGAAAAAGCTGTTTAGAGGGAGGAGTGGAGATCATATCATTTCTTTCAAATCTTCTGGAAAATGAGTGACTTTGCCCCATCAAATTTTTACAGGCTCAAAACGTAAGCAATATTTTACCAACCCATGAACAGATAAAACATCTGTGATTCCTGTCTCCATTATGCCATACAAAATGCAAGCAAAGCAAATAAAAGTGAATTTTTATATGGTGGCTTACTATTTACAAAAAGCCTGGTTTTTTATTCCCTTCTCGGAGAAGAAGCTGAGGCTGAGGGAGAATAAGTGACTTTTCTAGTCCTACAGCTGGTAATTCATTACTCTACCCTCATGCCCTCAAATACAAAGTAATTTTGAGCAAATTCTTTAAGAAACATGAAAGAATAAGTATTCGCCTTTATAAATAAATCTCACTCGAACTACATTTTAGTCACTTACTTAGCATGATGTCATTGAAATCATATTTCAGCCACAATATGGTTGGAGCTTCACAGAAGCTTTTTTCTGTCTACTTGATTTCAGATTAATGTTCACAAAAAGTGTCAAAACATCCAGAAATATATCATTTCCTTTGCCGACTATTAATGATGTTCAAGTTATTTTTCCATACATCCAAAAAAAAAAAAACCTACTCCCTTGATTAAAAGAAACCTTCCCCCGAAGCATTTATCCCAAAGGCCAAGAAACTTGTCCTTATTTGCCTCGTGGCAAAACTTTACCATATTTGTATAAAGTAGCTGGACCAGATGACATCAATGTGTCCTTTGAACAAAAACTGGTGGCATCTGTTCTCTTGGCACAAGAGAGTGCCACACCCAAGGGCCTTCCACGCAGCTTTCGGCAGAGCCTAGCCTCAGTGTTACTCTGTAAAAGGGTTTCTCCTCCATTGCAAAGAACTTCAACAATAAGTATTCAATATTTACCAGTTCCCAAGAATTCTGTCCTACAGGAAAGTAAGGGATAAACTTTCCATGTGATAGAGACAACTGCCATGGGAGGAATTCAATGGGAAATCTTGGGAAATTCCTCCAGCCAGAGCATATATAATGGAGACATTAGGTATCCCAATTGTTTTATCTGTCAATTAGAGGGTAAAATACTGCTTACTTTACGAACTCATATATAAAAGTATAATGGAATAAAGTCATTGATTTTCCTCTAAATTCAAAGCAAATTCCTCAACCTCCACCACTCAGAATAAACAGATTTCTTCTTAAGAAAGCCATTTGGTATGTTTTGTTTAAAATCTTTTTGTGTGCATTGAAAGATTGTTGCATCTTCTCTGACACTCACCACTCATTTTTTTTTCCTAAATAAATTTCCAGGCCCATAAGTCACTAAAGAATTTATTTATTTATTCATAAATGAAGCTCTAACTGACTCTGGCCAGACCCCAGGTTTTCAAATGATATCATCTCAATGAAAGCCAATAGAAAATGGAGGAGTCTTTTTTAATGAAAAAACTGACAAATTCATCCAGATGGGCCTGGGAAATTAGACATAAATAAACCAACTGTATATGACTGACAGCAGAACCTGGTTTGTGTTCTGTGGTCTTGGTGACTCTGCCATGTGGCTGACACCAATGGTCTTCTCCCCAGTTTTCCAATGGTCTTCTCTCCAGTTTCCCAACCTCTCTATATGCTACCAAGGTTGCTCCCTCCCAAACCCCTCGGACCCAACCTCAGGTTGACTTTGACGCTATCGCTAAGCTACAAAAGCATCCCGCACAAATTTGACTCCACTAATAGACCAGCCTTGCAGTGGCTCCCTTTGATCTTCCAGCACAGTGCACATGTCTTCTGGCAGAAGGGATGAAGACTATTGATTCAAGGTATCCAGTCAAAACATGTGCTTGCAATTAGAGTCTTCAAAATAAAAAGAGGATACATACTCATTCCCCCAGGGGTGTGGAAATTACACCATTAAAGAAGCATGGCCAAAGGCCAGTGGGCTGTACTGGTCTGCATAATGAACACTGTATTTCCATTCTCAAATGTGCATTCTATTTAGAATAACATAAAGCCAATTTTTAGAAGAACAGAAACATCAGGAATACCTGGCACCATCATTTAAATGGAGAGGGGGAGTTGGTTCTGGTACACAAGGATAGGGTCTTGGATGAGGGGTACAAACATTGGAGAGAACAGCACCATTCCATGCTACTACCTAGAAAGGTTAAACAAGATTTGGGAGACCAGGTCATCAACAATTACATTCTTGGAATTGTTTGAATGAAGAAGCTTCAAAGCCGATTAGCAAACCCCCTTAAGCAAACTTTCAAGTGTCAAGGACACAGGAATCGATCAAAGACCTGGGTATAAAGTTCTGGAAAGGAAAAATGAATTAATAATTTGGGGAAATGATTTGGGACTACCATCTGCTGTGGCTATTACCTGAGTCCACTGACCCTACTGGATTTCCTTTTCAATCAACTTCTCATCTACAGGCTGTCATCAATGGCTGGTAAATGTTGACTGTATCTACAACAGTGAAGTTTGGTTTTTTTTAATAGGTAATGGAGTACAATAGAAAAGACCATAGACAGTCAGTTTGGACAATTTGCTGATTGTCTGACCTTGGTCAGTGAGGCAACTGTAGCAGAATGAATGGGAGAGTGGCTCTAGTCAAAGGAATCTGGATTCAAGGCCCTCCTCAAGGTGCATACCTATTAGCTATTTGACCCACAGAAAAATCACATGTTCTTTCAGTGCCCCAAGGCTAATTTTCAAGACCCTAAGTTGAAAGAAGATATCAGTCTGCATGTGGGGAAGAAACTTTCTTACCAGGTATTCCCTATACCTATGCAAAGAAACCCTAAGTTCAGGAAAAGAAGGAAAAAAGAAAAGAAAACTGGCCAGAAAGTGGTCTGAAAGATATCTCCAGGAGGTGTATAATCCAAAAAGGAGATGTTTAGCCTGAGGCTTATACCCTTACCCATGTAATAATAAAAGAACTAAAGGGAGGATCATACAAAGAGGATTTCTTGACAGGCATATATAAGCCTGGCAGTGGATGGGGGAGCCTAAATGTACTCCAATCTATACCACATCACAGAATGTCCACAGTACTCAGCCTCATAGCCCTGTATGTCCTTGGATAAGTCATATGGTCTCCTCTATCTGTTCCTTGGAACCCAAATTAAGGACAATGGGAAAAGCAGTGGGGAGAGCATCTCCAGAAAACTAGGACAATGGGGACCAGTTCCACTTCATCCCCCTCTCAACTTGCTAAGAGAAGCTAATATTTGGGTTGAGCAGAATAAATGACTTTCAGTTCCCATAATAAACTTGACCAGTAGTGACAAAAAACAAGCAAATTACCCTAGAATCTCAATGACTATAGAACAATTCCCCTGAAGGCAAGGAGTATTTTTTTATCATTTTTATTATTATTTTTATTTATAACATTTTATTTATCTACATTATATTTATCTATAATAATAAAATATACAATATTCATATCATATTTATTTATATTATTTCAATTATTTTTCTTTATGGAATAAAACAAGCATTTCCATACATAGCACAATAAACATGGTTGTATATGAATTGCAAATCTATTATTTATAACTTGATATTCCTTTTAAATATATGATAAAGCTGTCATGCAAATTTTTCCCTTCTTCCAAATGGCTATTGTTAGATACAAATATAAATGCGTATATATATATATATATATATATATATATATACACACACACACACATAAACATGTGCATATATGTGCTCACATGTATAGCTACACATATGTGAAAATTATCCTAGACATACTACTATTTATGTTATTTCTCTTATAAGACAAGGAATAATTGTTTACTTTTGTTTTGGTTTTCTGGCCCCAGTCCCAAGAGTAATACCTTGAATCTAGAAAGTTCTCTCTTTTGCTCTTTTGGATTGATTTGACCTTGACTGGACCAGACTGAACTGTATCAGGTTGAGGAGCTACCTGGCTTGGATCACACTGAGCTGGGACAGGTAGAGGAACTACCTAGCCTGGACCACACTGAGCTGGGACAGGTAGAGGAGCTGCCTGGATTGGACCAGACTGAACTGGGTCAGGTACAGGAGCACTACGGGCCTCTGCCCTGTTTCCCTATAGTTAACTGTAGTTTTCTCCTCTCCCTACCCTTGCACTACCTCCCTTTAGGCTTGGTTTGAAAAAAACACAGTAGGAATTTTAAAGTAATACATAAGAAAAAGCTAATAAACCTGGGGAAAGGGGAAGAGACAAAGTTTGAAAGGGAAGAAACACAGAGACAAAGAAAGACAGAGACAATGGAAAGATGGAGAAAGGAAGGAGTCAGAGAAGAGGAAGGGGAGATATAGGAGAAGAAAGAGACAGACAGAGAGGGAGGGAAGGGAGGGAAGAAAGGGAGATGAAGAGAAAGAGGAGAAGGGAGGCAGAAACATAGAGAAAGACAAGAGACAGAGGAAGGGAGTAAACAACAGACAGAGAGGGAAGGCTGGAGAAGGGGTAGGGAGAGGAAAGGAAAGAGAAACTGGCCAAGTATCTCTACTGAATCTGATATTATGGCTGCTAAGGAAACTAGTATTTTGATCATGGATAAATGAACCTGTTAGTGAGTAGCCTAAGGATTCAGTTCAGAATTCCTATAAGAAACTGGCTGATGAAAAGTCCTGTAATCAGTCAACAATGGAAAGTGAAAGATGTCAAAAAGAGAATCCCAAAGTGGCCTCCAAAGATTCGCAGAATTAAAGTATACCATACTGTATATATACAGAGAGTGGCATCAATAGAAAATCCCAGAAGTTAGCAAAGGACTACCTGGGAAATACAAACTACCTGTGTTTATGCCAAACAAACCCTGAATCATCTCATTCTTAACCCTGCAGAGGAGACTGTGATTCCCAGACTGGTCATTGAGGAGAATCACTATTTGTTCAAACACTAGAAGGAGGTCCTAATTCATCTCAACTTAATATTTTTTATTCATCCCTTCTAGGACTAAATATGAGATTTTACCTTCATCCAGTAGTTCAATTTCTATAAATAAGACTTAGAATATGCAACTTTATCATTAAATGAGAAACAAAAATATCTAAAATGTAGATTGACATCTACATTGTTTTTTCTTATTTGTTATATTTTCTTTTCCACAATTCAATGTTAAAACAAAATTTTAATAGTTTTTCTAAGTTTGGAGTTGAAAATTCTATTCTTCCCTCCCCTCACCCCTTCTTCAGAAGTAAATAATCAGATATAGGCTACAAATGTGCAATCATCAGAAACATTTCTACAATGGACATTTTGTTCAAGAAGACTCAAATGAAAGAAAAAGACTGCAAGAAAGAAAGGGGAAAAAATTCCAACAATACAATCTCTTTCTCTGGAAGCAGATAGGATGCTTCACAGCAATCCTTTGGGAATGTCCTGAATCATTGTACTGCTAGGAAAAGCTAAGATATTCACTGTGTGTCATTGTACAACATTGCTGCTAATGTGTATGCTCCTGGATCTGTTCATTTACGTTCATCAGTTCATTTCAGTGTTTGAGATTTTTTCTTCTAGCACAAGAATATTCCATCATATTCCTAGACCACAGTTTATTTAGCCATTTCCCAATTGATGAACATCCTCTCATTCCCAATTCTTTGACATCACAAAAAAAAGAGCTGCTATAAATATTATTGTACAAATAGGATTTTCCCCCAACCACCTTTTTTATATCTTTCGGGTTTGAACCTATCATGCTGGATCAAAGTGCATATGCTCAGTTTTAGGGCCTTTGGGAAGAGTTTTAAATTTTTCTCCAATATGGTTGGATCACTTCTCAACTCCCCCGATAGTGCCTTAGTGCATTGTAAATAAATATACCCATTAAAATAGTATCTATCTTTCTTTTGGGCAGTGCATATATGAAGAGACAGAGACATTTTAACATTTACATGTTTTGGTACTAATACTATTTCTCACAACAAACAATGTGGTATATATGTCATAACAAGCTTGACTTTGAAACTAAGAAAACCTGAGTTCAAATGCTGCATCTTACTTTTCTTGTCTGTGTGACCCTGGGCAAGTCACCTCAGGGCTCTAGGCAGCTCTCTAAGCTTCTAAGTTGCTGATTTTAAGTTGACATGAGTGAAGGGAATGTTCTCACCCAGGATTCCCTACACCAATGAAAGTTTCTGTTGCTAACTCTACTACATTTTCTTAATGGACAGATGATCATTAGACTACAGTTAGGAGTATTGTTGAATTAATATGAATTAACATCATAAGGCACCCAAAAAAGGTCAATACACACTTGGGTTATATTAAGTGATGTCTAAATTCTAGAAGTAGGGTGATGGTGCTCTAATTAGTACTAATTGGGATTCATCTTGTGCACTAAGTGTATTCCACAATTTAGGAAGGATATTTATAAGGAGCCAGAATTTCTTATAGAAGAAGAAGAATCATGATGGTGGAGCTTCCTTGATAGTACACTCTACCAAGACATTTATATCCCAAGCCAAGGAGTGAAATGTATAAACAAAGTGAATAAATATTTATAAATTATGGGTAAGCTTTCAAACTAGCTGCAATCCAAATTGGAATGAAATTTGCCTATCACTTTCAGCATATGGAACAATATCACTTTTTTATGATTATAAAACCAGTTTCTTATGGCATGATATGGTCTTCTTTGTATAGATAATAAGGGAATCATATTGGATGGTTTCCAGGGTCCCATTTGGCACCACCATTCTATAAACCAGGTGTGTCAATGAGACATCAACTGCAACCTTCTGTAGAAGGTTGTATATGACTCAAAAGAAATGGAGAAATCATCAAAAATGTTGAAGGATCTCTAGTTTCACCCATCTGGGTATTACCTCCAATGTTGCAAAATGTATTTCGGACTTCTTATATGAATATCTTCCAGGACTTCCATTCTATTTGGCAAAGAGAGTTTGGGTTGCCTTTTGGGAGCCAAAGATCATTGTTGTTTGCTGTTGAGACTGCAATTCACTGAAACCTAAGCTCATTCCTAAATGAACTATTATCAGATCACACAGTCACATAAATACACACACACTCTCTCTCTCTCTCTCTCTCTCTCAAACACACACATATATCTCCAAGAGGGACCTGCCCAGGATCACACAACTAGAAAGAGTCTCAACCAGGATGGTCCAGCTACTTCATCAACTGTATGTATAGCCTGAGGATGGCATGGCCACGCCTGGCAATAGGTCATCACTCAGAGAAGCTCTTATTGCGAGTATTTGGAAGTATCTTTAAGTCTATATTATTTTTCCTCTCTAAATCCCTCCCTCATACTTAGCTTGCATTCTCTCTACTGATCCTTCTCCTGATCCCTATTTTTTTGTCTCTACTTGCCTCCTTACCTAGCCTATAACCTATGGTCAGTCATTTCACCAGTGGACTCTAGCACCTTGGACTCCTGCACCTATCCAAACCAGTGTTACACACTATCAGCATTCCATTAGAAGTCCATTTTCACTCATGAGAATATTCTCTTTGAAGAATATTGCCTTGGGGGTAGCTAGGTGGCACAGTGGATAGAGCACCGGCCCTGGATTCAGGAGTACTTGGGTTCAAATCTGGCCTCAGAAACTTAATAATTACCTAGCTGTGTGGCCTTGGGCAAGTCATTTAACCTCATTGCCTTGAAAAAAAAAGAGAATATTGCCCACTTGGTTCATGTCTGCCTTCATAGTCTATAAAATATACTTATGACTTTGAATATTTTATAATTTTGCTATTTTTACTATCATTGTCCCTTCTTTTGTATCAAAGTAAAACATCTAAGCTAAACAAACTGACATAGACATATCACTCATGTCTCATAGCAGCAATATGCTATCCCATGCCTCCCCATAAACCAAAAGGCAATTATTAAGTGCTTATTGTATGTCAAACACAGTAGGTTTGGGGCTAAAAACACAGTCATCAGAAGATCCCCTTACTTCAAGGAGTTTACATGCAATCTGGAAAAATGCATGTAAATATATACAAAAATAATTATTGGGTAATGGGGTGGGCACAGGTACCCGGAGAAGGTTGGATCAGGAAAGACTTCCAAGAATGGACTAAATTTTGACAGAAGCTAGGAAGTTTAAGAAGTAGAAGTAAGTGCATTTCAAACATGGAAGTCAATCTGACCAAATAGCCAGGGATGAATGGGAACTCACAGCTATGAGGAAGAGGAAGAAGTCCAGTCTGGCTGAATCATATATAGCAAGTAGAAGGTGCCTCATCATTGGTCTTCTGGACTGAATCTGAATGTTGGGGTCTTTTGGTACTGTTTTCCTTTCTTTTATTATTATTATCATTATTATTATTATTATTATTATTATTATTATCCACTTAGCTCTTTTTTCCTTCTTAACTCTGACTTACTTAAACCTCATATTTTTAGTCTTTGTTGTTGTAATCACTCTTGAGTTGGGTTAATAGAATGGGGGAGGGTGGAGGTAGAGCAGGAAAGATAAGAGCAGGAATATCTAGCATTCATATGCCATTTTAAGTTTGAAAATAGCTTTATTATCTGGGAAAGTCACTTTCTCTCAGGCTGAGTTTCTAATTCAGATAGAGATTGTGTCATAGTCACATAGAGATTAAAGAATGTTCCTAGGGTCACATAGCTATTAAGTGTCTGAGGCAAGACTTGAACTCAGAAACTGATGCTGAGAAAGGTTGAGACACATTTCCAAAGTCTCATAGTTAATGAATATCTCCCACATAGAATCTGAACTCCAGTCTCCCTAATTCCAAGTCCAATCAACAACCTAGATGACTAGCTGGTAGAATGATTGAACACTGGAGAGAAGGTATTCCAGGGATTCACTTTCATTATAATGGGGTTCCTACTGGGACACTCTCCTATAGGTTTCCTTAACATTAGAATAAAATACACTAAGAGAATTAATATGACCAGAGGAAGTTATAGAGAAGGGTAATCATGAAGTTGGGCAGATCAAGAGAGCCCTCGTGTCTAGAGAATAATATAAGCTATGGCAACATGTCCTTCCAGAACCCTCCTCTACCTCCAGCAGAGCTATCTGTTCCCCTTCAGAATCATCAATGTTGCCTGATTATATCAAAGGCCTTGGAATTGATTCCTTCTTTAATTGAAGGGGGAGGGGGGATTTGTTGATATACTTTTTCCACCATCCTGCTCTCTAGTGGAATTTTCACTAACCTATCCTCTGATAGATATCTCTGTGAATGACTATGGAAGAAGCCAAGGCTACCTTCAGTGTCGGATTTTGGTAATTTTTGACACTGCATTTTCCCTAAGAAAGGACTCAGGACTTGAAAATGAAAGACTCCACCTAACCTGGAAGTACAAGGCATGAGTTTTGTTAGCTGGATGAGGGGTCTATTCATTGATCCTTATCAGGGAGTGGTTCTAATAGCTGAAAAGGTTGACTGGCAGGGGGAACTAAAGATGTGAGCCAGAAGCTAAAATCAGGGAGCACCATGTTCAAATGAAATAGAATTTGTAAAACTCTCAGAAAAAGGTCTGGTATATAATGATGCTTATTCCCTTCTCTTCCCATCATGGGATCAATGGAACAACATGACTATAAACAGCATAATGCCCCCCCAGGTCCAGCAGCCCCTAGGAGACCTATACAATAACCAGAAGACACCACTGGTCACATCAGAGGCGTTGAGTTTACTAAAAGGGAGATATGGTCCCTGGCAAAGTATTTTCTACTTCTGTGTTCTTCCTACATCATCCTAATGTGTGCCCATTATTCCCCCTGGATTGTAAATTTGATGAAAAGGCATACCTCTGGTGCTTCATCTATTGCCTTTGTTTTAGCGTGTGCTTTGACCCATTAGACAAAAGTCAATTCATCACCGGTGGCACACTCCAATGATCTTGCAACTGCCTTGTATGCATCTAGTCTCATCTGTGGGTTACTGTGCTGCTGGGCTCTCAAGATGGTTCCCAGAGCCCTACCTGGTCTCTCTCAACCTCAATTGTTTTATCTGTAAAATGTGGATAATAATAGCTTTTATCTCAAAGGTTATTGTGAGGAACAAGTGAGGTAACATATCAAATGCTCTGCCAAACTGGTTATTGGTCACTTGTCTCTCGGCCATGTCCTAATATTCATGACTCCATTTGAGGTTTCCTTGGTGAAGATACTTGAGTGATTTGCCATTTGCTTCTCCAAATCTGGCATCTTCCTTCTCTTGCAAACTTCTAAGACTCCTAGAAGTGCTATCTCTTATCATTATGGGCAGCAAGTGGCAGAGTAGGTAGAGTGACAGATCTGGAATCAGGAAGACTCATCACTGTGAGTTCAAATCCGGCCTCAGACACTTACTGTGACCCTGGGCATGTTGAGGAACTTTGTCTCTGTTTCTTCATCTGAGAAATGAGCCAGAGAAGGAAAGGAAATATCTACCAGAAAAACTACAAAAGGAATCACAAAGAGTTGGACATCGCCAATCATAATCGAACACACTATCATTTTTAATTCTAGAAACAACTTACTTATGATATCTTACCTTGAGAGTCCAACTTAAAAAGAGAGGCAGCATAGCATGGTAAGAGAAAGAGGACAGGAGACTTGAAAGACCTGGGTTTGAATTTTGACTCTTAATGGCCATTTCTCCAACTACTATGTGGTTTGGGGGCTTGTGGTCCTTGAAATATTCCTTCTCATTCTAACTCTAGAATCCTAGTAAATCAATCCATCCAGGCTCCTCAGTGAACATGTGTGGAAATGTCATAATTAGGCTGATGGAAACAAAATTCGTAGTAAAAATATCATCTGTAAATCCTAACTATAATCAAATTCTAGCACTCTTGGTGGTTGTTCAGTTGTGCCCAGCTCTCCATGACCCCACTGGGTGTTCTTGGCAGAAATAACAGAGTGCTCTGCCATTTCCTCCTCCAACTCATATTACAGAGGAGGAAATGGAGACAAAGTCCAGTGACTTGCCCAGGGACACACAAGCTACTAAGTATCTGAAGTCACGTTTGAACTCAGTCAAGGAGACTTCCCTTTGGTCGGATGGAAAAATGTGATCCCAGTTCTTTTTTAAGCTTATTTAGTTATTTCAGACCCTTTTTTAGCCACAGCCAGGAGACAATAGAAGGAGCCTGCACAGAAGGGGTTAGCAGTGAGCAAAATTCATTCCAATGGATTTCTGTTTGTTTTCCATAAATCAAAAAACTTTGCCATCATTGTTCCTGTAACTCCATCCTGTGAACACACTTCAGCCTTATTTTACTGCATTTAACAATTGTCTCAAATAGGCTTAACTTTCAGTCCTGTTAAGGGATGGAGGAAACTGCCTCCTGAATAAATTCTGAGGAAATAAAGCAGAAATGAAGAGAATCCTGGCCCTGGAGGCCAGAAAACAGAAGGGGGTGACCCTGTCCCCACAGAAGATGCCTGTTTGACCCTGACAAAGGCATGGAAGGGACAGCAAGGTGGCAAGGTGGAGATCTGAGTTCAAATCTGCAGTCAAACACATGTGAGCACTAAGTCTGAAACTAGAAGAGGGAAGGGAAGGGCAGGGATTGGCAGGGCAGGGAGGGCAGGGGTGGGCAGGGCAAGGGAAGGGCAGGGAACTGAAGGACAGGTGAAGGACATGGGAGGGCAGAGAGGAGCAGGGAAGGGAAGGGCAGGGAAGGAAAGGTCAAGGACATTGAAGGTCAGGGTGGGGCAGGGCAGGGAGCAGTGGGGCAGGGAGGGTTAGGGTGAACTGGGTAAGGTACAGGAGATACCTGGACTGGAGCACACTGAACTGGGTCAGGTACAGGAGCACCACCCGCCTCTGCCCTGTTTCCCCATAAGTATCTCTAGATTTCTTCTCTCCCTGCCCTTGCACTACCTCCCTTTAGGTTTGGTTTGAAGAAAATACAGTAGGAATTTTAAAGTAATACATAATAAAAAGCTAATAAACCTGGGGGAAGGGGAAGAGACAAAGTTTGAAAGGGAAGAAAGAAACAGAGACAAAGAAAGAAAGACAATAGAAAGAGGGAACAAGGAAAGGAAAAAGTCAGAGAGGAGGAAGGGGAGATAGAGAAGAGAGAGACAGAGACAGAGAGGAGAGGGAAGAAGGGAGGGAAGAAAGGGGGAGAAAGAGAAAGAGGAGAAGGGAGACAGAAACATAGAGAAAGACAAGAGACAGAGGAAGGGCATAAACAACAGAGAGAGGGAAGGCTGGAGAAGGGGTAGGGAGAGGAAAGGAAAGAGAGAAATTGGCCAACTGTCTCCATTGAATCTGATATTATGGCTGCTAAGGAAACTAGTATTTTGATCATGGATTAAATGAACCAGTTAGTACTTAGCCTAAGGATTCAATTCAGAATTCCTATAAGAAAATGCCTGATGAAAAGTCCTGCAATCAATCAACAATGCAAAGGAAAAGATGCCAGAAAGAGAATCCCAAAGTGGCCTCCAAAGATTCACAGAATGAAGGAAGAGCTAAGTCACCATACTGTATGTATACAGAGAGTGGCATCAATAGAAAATCCCAGAAGTTAGCAAAGAACTACCTGGGAAATACAAACTACCAGTGCTTCTGCCTAACAAATCCTGAATCATCTTATTGTTTACCCTGCAGGGGAGGCTGGTCATTGAGGAGACTCACTATTTTATCAAATGCCACATGGAGGTCCTTATTCATCCAGCTAAATATTTTTTATTCATCTCTTTGAGGACTAAATATGAGAATTTATCTTCATCCAGTAGTTTGATTTCTATAAGTAAGACTTAGAAAATGGAACTTAATCATTAAATGAGAAAGGAAAATATCTAAAATGTAGATTGACATCTGTATAGTTTTTTCATATTTGATATATTTTCTTTTTCACCAATTCCATGTTTAAACAAAATTTTATTAGTTTTTCTAAGTTTGGAGTTGCAAATTCTATTCTTCCCTCCCCTCACCCCTCCTTGAGAAGTAAATAATCAGATATAGGTAACACATGTGCAATCATGAGAAACATTTCCATATTAGACATTTTGTTCTAGAACACTCAAATAAAAGAAAAAGACTGCAAGAAAGAAAGGGGAAAAAATTCCCAACAATAAGATCCTTTTGTACAAATGGGTTCTTCCCCCTCCAACCTTTATTATATTTTTCGGATTTGAACCTATCATGCTGGATCAAAGTGTATATGCAAAGTTTTAGGCCCTTTGGGAAGAGTTCTAAATTGTTCTCCAAAATGGTTGGATCAATTTTCAACTCCCCCAAGAGTGCCTTAATGTATTGTAAATAAATATACCCATTAAAATCAGTAGTGGCTATCTGCCATTCTTTAGGGCAGTGAATATATGAAGAGACAGAGACATTTTAACATTTTACATGTTTTGGTACTAATATTATTTTTCATAAGAAACAATGTGGAATATGTGTCATAACAAGCAGACTTTGAAACTAAGAAAACCTGAATTCAAATGCTGCCTCTCACTTCTCTTGTCTGTGTGACCCTGGGCAAGTCACCTCAAGGCTCTAGCAAGATTATAAATTGCTGATTTTAAGTTGACATGAGTGAAGGGAATGTTCTCACCCAGGATTCCCTACACCAATATAAGTGTCTGTTGTTAACTCTACTATACTTAATGGGCAGATGATCATTAGACTACAGTTAGGAGTATTGTTGAATTAATATGAATTAACATCATAAGGCACCCAAAAAAGGTCAATACACACTTGGGTTATATTAAGTGAGGTCTAAATTCTAGAAGTAGAGTGATGGTGCTCTAATTAGTACTAATTAGGATTCATCTTGTGCACTAAGTGTATTCCACAATTTAGGAAGGATATTTATAAGGAGCCAGAACTTCTTATAGAAGAAGAATCATGATGGTGGAGTTTCCTTGATAGTACACTCTACCAAGACATTCATATCCCAAGCCAAGGAGTGAAATGTATAAACCAAGTGAACAAATATCTCTAAAGTGTGGGTAGGCATTTAAACTAGCTACAATTCAAATTGGAATGAAATTTGCCTATCAGTTTCAGCATATGGGGTAAAATCACTCTTTTATGATTATGAAACCAATTTCTTATTCCATGATATGGTCTTCTAGGTAGAGATAATAAGGAAATTACATTAGATGGTTTCCAGGGTCCCATTTGGCACCACCATTCTACAAACTAGGTGTGTCAATGAGACATCAACTGCAACCTTCTGTAGAAGGTTCTATATGACTCAAAAGAAATGGAGAAATCATCAAAATGTTGAAGGATGTCTAGTTTCACCCATCTGGGTATTACCTCCAATGTTGCAAAATGCAATTCAGTCTTATATGAATACCTTCCATGACTTCCATTATATTTGGCAAAGAGAGTTTGGGTTGCCTTTTGGGAGCCTGATTGCTGTTGAGACTGCAATCCAATAAAACCCAAGCTCATTCCTAAATGAACTATTATCAGATCACACAGTCACATAAATGCACACAGACACACACACACACACGCTCTCTCTCTCTCTCTCTCTCTCTCTCTTTCTCTCTCTCTCTCTCAAACACACACACACATATCTCCAAGAAGGACCTGCCCAGGATGGCAATAAGTCATCACTCAGAGAAGCTCTAATTCCAAGTTGTTGAATGGGTTTTCCCTCTTTAAGTATATATATAGATATAGATATAGATATAGATATAGATATAGATATAGATATAGATATATAGATATATAGATATATAGATATATAGATATATAGATATATAGATATAATTTTTCTCTCTAAATCCCTTCCTCATACTTAGCTAGCATTCTCTCTACTGATCCTTCTCCTGATCCCTATTTTTTTGTCTCTACTTGCCTCCTTACCTAGCCTATAACCTATGGTCAGTCATTTCACCAGTGGACTCTAGCACCTTGGACTCCTGCACCTATCCAAACCAAACATTCCATTAGAAGTCAATTTTCACTCACGAAAATATTCTCTTTAAAGAATATTGCCAGGGTGGCTAGGTGGCGCAGTGGATAGAGCACTGGCCTTGGAGTCAGGAGTACCTGAGTTCAAATCCAGCCTCAGACACTTAATAATTACCTAGCCATGTGGCCTTGGGCAAGCCATTTAACCTCATTGCCTTGCCAAAAAAAAAAAAAAGAATATTGCCCATTTGGTTCATTTCTGCCTTCATAGTCTATAAAATATACTTATACTTTAAATATTTTATAATTTTGCTATTTTTACTATCATTGTCCCTTTTTTTGTATCAAAGTACAACATCTAAGCTAAACAAACTGACATAGACATATCAATCATGTCTCACAGCAGCAATATGCTATCCCATGCCTCTCCATAAAACAAAAGGCAATTATTAAGAGCCTATTGTATGTCAAACACAGTAGTTTGGGGGCTAAAAAAACAGTCATCAGAAGAACCCCTTACTTCAAGAAGTTTACGTGCAATCTGGAAAAATGCATGTAAATATATACAAAAATAATTATTGGGTAATGGGGTGGGCACTGGCACCTGGAGAAGATAGGATCAGGAAAGGCATCCAAGAATAGACTGAGTTTTGACAGAAGCTAGGAAGTTTAAGAAGTTGAAGTAAGTGCATTTCAAACATGGAAGTCAATCCGACCAACTGGGTAAGGTACAGGAGCTACCTGGACTGGAGCACACTGAACTGGGTCAGGTACAGAAGCACCACCCGCCTCTACCCTGTTTCCCTATAGGTATCTTTAGATTTCTCCTCTCCCTACCCTTGCACTACCTCCCTTTAGGCTTGGTTTGAAGAAAACACAGTAGGAATTTTAAAGTAATACATGATAAAAAAGCTAATAAACCTGGGGAAAGGGGAAAAGACAAAGTTTGAAAGGGAAGAGAGAAACACTGAGACAAAGAAAGAGACACAATGGAAAGAGGGAATAAGGAAAGGAAAAAGTCAGAGAGGGAGGGAAGGGAGGGAAGAAAGGGAGAGGAAGAGAAAGGGGAGAAGGGAGACAAAAACATAGAGAAAGACAAGAGACAGAGGAAGGGAGTAAACAACAGACAGAGAGGGAAGGCTGGAGAAGGGATAAGGAAAGGAAAGGAAAGAGAAACTGGCCAAGTATCTCTACTGAATCTGCTATTATGGCTGCTATGGAAACTAGTATTTTGATCGTGGATAAATGAACCTGTTACTGAGTAGCCTAAGGATTCAGTTCAGAATTCCTTTCTGATGAAAAGGAAAAGATGTCAAAAAGAGAATCCCAAAGTGGCTTCCAAAGATTCCTAGAATGGGGCGGCTAGGTGGTGTAGTGGATAAAGCACCGGCCTTGGAATCAGAAGGACCTGGGTTCAAATCCGGTCTCAGACACTTAATAATTACCTAGCTGTGTGGCCTTGGGCAACCCACTTAACCCCATTTGCCTTGCAAAAAACTAAAAAAACTAAAATTAATAAATAAATAAACAAAGATTCATAGAATGAAGGAAGAGCTAAGTCACCATACTGTATGTATACAGAGAGTGGCATCAATAGAAAATCCCAGAAGTTAGCAAAGAACTACCTGGGAAATACAAACTACCAGTGTTTCTGCCTAACAAATCCTGAATCATCTTATTCTTTACCCTGCAGGGGAGGCTGGTCATTGAGGAGACTCTATTTTATCAAATACCAGATGGAGGTCCTTATTCATCCAACTAAATATTTTTTATTCTTCTCTTTGAGGACTAAATATGAGAATTTATCTTCATCCAGTAGTTTGATTTCTATAAGAGAATATGGAACTTTATCATTAAATGAGAAAGGAAAATATCTAAAATGTAGATTGATGTCTGTATAGTTTTTTCTTATTTGATATATTTTCTTTTCCCCCAATTCCATGTTTAAACAAAATTTTATTAGTTTTTCTAAGTTTGGAGTTGCAAATTCTATTCTTCCCTCCCCTCACCCCTCCTTCAGAAGTAAATAATCAGATATAAGTAACATATGTGCAATCATGAGAAACATTTCCATATTAGACATTTTGTTCTAGAAGACTCAAATAAAAGAAAAAGACTGCAAGAAAGAAAGGGAATAAATTCTCAACAATATGATCTCTTTCTCTGGAAGCAGATAGGATGCTTCACAGCAATCCTTTGGGAATGTCCTGAATCATTGTAATGCTAAGAAAAGCTAAGAAATTCACATTGTGTCATCGTACAACATTGCTGCTAATGTGTATGCTCCTGGATCTGTTCATTACGTTCATCACTTCATTTCAGTTTTTGAGATTTTTTCCTTCTAGCACAAGAATATTCCATAGACCACATTTCCATATTCCTAGACCACAGTTTATTTAGCCATTCCCTGATTAATGAACATCCTCTCAGTTCCTGATTCTTTGACATTACAAAAAAAGAGCTGCTATAAATATTTTTGTACAAATGGGTTCTTCCCCCCACCACCTTTTTTATATCTTTGGGATTTATATGTATAGTTTTAGGCCCTTTAGAGAAAGTTCTAAATTGCTCTCCAAAATGGTTGGATCAATTTTCAACTCCCCCAGTAGTGCCTTAGTGCATTGTAAATAAATATACCCATTAAAATCAATTGTGAGTATCTGTCATTCTTTAGGACAGTGCATATATGAAGAGACAGAGACATTTTAACATTTTACATGTTTTGGTACTAATACTATTTTTCATAACAAACAATGTGGCATATATGTCATAATGAGCTGACTTTGAAACTAAGAAATCCTGAGTTCAAATGCTCTCTCTCACTTTTCTTGTCTGTGTGACCCTGGGCAAATCACCTCTGGGCTCTAGGCAACTCTCTAAGATTCTATGTTGCTGATTTTAAGTTGACATGAGTGAAGGGAATTTTCTCACCCAGGAATTCCCTACACCAATGAAAGTTTCTGTTGCTAACACTATTATTTTTTCTTAATGGCCAGATGATCGTTAGACTATACTAAAAGTGTTGTTGAACTGCAAGCTCAATATAAATTAACATCATACAGCATCCCAAAAAGGCCAATACAGAATTGGGTTGTATTAAGTGAGGGCTAAATTCTAGAAGTAGTGTGATGGTGCTCTAATTAGTACTAATTAGTACTAATTCATCTTGTGCACTAAGTGTATTCCACAATTTAGGAAGGATATTTATAAGGAGCCAGAACTTCTTATAGAAGAAGAAGAATCATGATGGTGGAGCTTCCTTGATAGTACACTCTACCAAGACATTCATATCCCAAGCCAAGGAGCAAAATGTATAAAAAAAGTGAACAAATATCTCTAAATTGTGGGTAGGCTTTCATACTAGCTACAATTCAAATTGGAATGAAATTTGCCTATCAGTTTCAGAATATGGGGCAAGATCACTTTTTTATGATTATAAAACCAATTTCTTATTGCATGATATGGTCTTCTTTGTATAGATAATGAGGGAATCATATTGGATGGTTTCCAGGGTCCCATTTGACTCCACCATTCTATAAACCAGGTGTGTCAATGAGACATCACCTGCAACCTTCTGTATAAGGTTCTACATGGCTCAAAAGAAATGGAGAAATCATCAAAATGTTGAAGGATCTCTAGTTTCACCCATCTGGGTATTACCTCCAATGTTGCAAAATGCAATTCGGGTTTCTTATATGAATATCTTCCAGGACTTCCATTCTATTTGGCAAAGAGAGTTTGGGTTGCCTTTTGGGAGCCAAAGATCATTGTTGTTTGCTGTTGAGACTGCAATCCACTAAAACCCAAGCTCATTCTAAATGAACTATTATCAGGTCACACAGTCACATAAATATAAACACATACAAACAAACACACACACTCTCTCTCAAACACACACACACATAAACGAACACATACATAAAGACACACAGACTCTCCCTCAAACAGACACAGGTCTCCATGAGGGACTTGCCCAGGATCACACAACCAGGATGCTCCAGGTACTTCATCAACTGTATGCATAACCTGAGGATGGCCTGGTCATGCCTGGCAATAAGTCATCACTCACAGAAACAGAGCTTCTGTGTTTTGTAACTATTTGGTTTTTCCCTCTTTAACTATATATTATTTTTCCTTTCCAAATCCCTCCCTCATACTTAGCTTGCATTCTCTCTACCGATCCTTCTCCTGCTCCCTAATTTTTTGTCTCTGCTTGCCTCCTTACCTGCCTATAACCTATAGCCAGTCATTTCAGCAGTGGACTTTAGCACCTTGGACTCCTGCAACGATCAAAACCACTGTTACATGCTATCAACATTCCATTAGAATTCCATTTTCACTCAAAAGAATATTCTCTTTAAAGAATATTGCCTTGGGGGCAGCTAGCTGGCACAGTGGATAGAGCACCAGCCCTGGAGTACCTGAGTTCAAATCTGACCTCAGATACTTAATAATTACCTAGCTGTGTGGCCTTGGGCAAGCCACTTAACCTCATTGCCTTGCAAAAAAAGAATACTGCCCATTTGGTTCATTTCTGCCTTCATAGTCTATAAAATATACTTGTATTTTGAATATTTTATAATTTTGCTATTTTCACTATCATTGTCTCCCTTTTTATATCAAAGTAAAACATTTAAGCTAAACAAACTGACATAGACATGTCAATCATGTCTCATAGCAGCAATATGCTATCCAATACCTCTCAATAAACTCTTTCTATAAAACCAATATGGTGCTGATTCCTATACCAGGAAGAGTGAGAACATAGAAAGAAAATTATAGACCTATCTCCATAATGAATATAAATGCAAAAATGTTAAATAAAATCTTAGCAAATTGATTACAAGTTATCACTAGGATAATACATTATGACCAAGTAATATTTATCCCAGGAATGTAGGGTTGGTCCTATATTTGGAAAACGGTTAATATTCTCAATTATAGTGACAACAACCCTATCAAAATTATATGATCATATCAATAGATGCTGAAAAAGCTTTTGACACAATACATCACCCATTCCTACTTAAAACACTAGAGAATGTAGGAATAAATGGACTGTTCCTTAGAATGCAAGGTAGTATCTATCTGAAACCATCAACAAGCATTATATTCAATGGGGAGAGGCCAGAGGCATTCCCAATAAGATCAGGGGTGAAACAAGGGTGCCCATTATCACCACTACTATTCAATATCATATTAGAAATGTTAGCTTCAGCAATTAGAGAAGAAAAAGACATTGAAGGAATTAGAATTGGGAAGGAAGAGACAAGATTCTCACTCTTTGTAGATGACATGATGAAATCATCCAAAAAACTGGAAACAATTAGCAATTTTAGCAAAGTTTCAGGTTATAAAATAAACGCTCATAAATCCTCAACTTTTCTATATATGTCTAGCAAGATACAGCAGGAAGAGCTAGAAAGAGATCCCATTCAAAGTAACCTCAGACAATATAAAATACTTGGGAGTCTATTTGCCAATGCAGACTCAGAACCTTTTTGAAAATAATTATAAAACACTTCTCACACAAATTAAACCAGATTTAAATAACTGGGCAAATATCAATTGCTCATGGATAGGGAGAGCTAATGTAATAAAAATGACAATTTTACCCAAACTAAACTACCTGTTTAGTGCCCTACCCATCAAAATTCCAAAAAATTACTTTAATGAGTTAGAAAAAGTTATAAGTAAATCCATACAGAGAAATAAAAAGTCAAGAATTTCTGGGAATTTAATGAAAAAAAGTGCAAAAGAAAGGGGCTTAGACCTACCTGATCTAAAATTATATTTTAAAGCATCAGTCATCA
The DNA here is from genome assembly GCF_037893015.1 of Macrotis lagotis. NCBI lineage: Eukaryota > Metazoa > Chordata > Mammalia > Peramelemorphia > Peramelidae > Macrotis > Macrotis lagotis. Next base: position 30,954,593 of record NC_133660.1, read on the forward strand.
AAACTGTCTGGTATTGGCTAAGAAACAGAGTGATACACCAGTGGAACAGACTAGGTGCAATAGCAGGAGACGATTATAATAATCTTCTGTTTGATAGACCCAAAGAGTCCAGCTATTGGGATAAAAACTCTCTCTTTGATAAAAACTGCTAGGAAAATTGGAAGTTAGTAAGGAAGAAATTTAGATTAGACCAACACCTCACACCCTTTACCAAGATGAGATCCAAATGGTTACAGGATTTAGACACTAAAAAATACTATAAGCAAATTAGAAGATTGAGGAGTAGTTTACCTGCCAGATCTATGGAAAGAGAAGCAATTTATGACTAAGGAAGAGTTGGAGAATATCACCAAAAACCAACTAAATGATTTCAATTACATTAAATTAAAAAGCCTTTGCACAGATAAAATCACTGTAACCAAGATCAAAAGAAATGTAGTAAATTGGGAAACAATCTTTACAACTAACGATTCTGAAAAAGGACTCATTTCTAAAATAATACAGAGAACTGAGACATATTTTTTAAAAAAGCCATTCCGCGGTTGAAAAATGGTCAAAGGATATGCAAAGGCAATTTACAGATGAGATCAAAATAATCTATAATCATATGAAAAATTGCTCTAAATCATTAATTATTAGAGAAATGCAAACTAAAGCTTCTCTGAGGTACCACTCACACCTCTCAAACTGGTCAATATGACCAGAAAGGACAATGATTATTGTTGGAAGGATTGTGGGAAATCTGGGACACTACTACACTGTTGGTGGAACTGTGAACTCATCCAACCTTTCTGGAGAGAAATTTGGAACTATGTCCAAAGGGCAACAAAAATGTGCATATCCTTTGATCCAGCAATACCACTTACTGGGTCTATATCCTGAAGGGACAATGAAAAAGGGTAAAAACAATCACTTGTACAAAAATATTCATAGCAGCCCTGTTTTGTGGTGGCAAAGAATTGTAAATCAAGTGAATGTCCTTAAAATTGGGAATGGCTTAGCAAACTGTGGTATATGTATGACATGGAGCACTATTGTTCTATGAGAAACCAGGACGGATGGGAATTCAGGGAACCTGGAGGGATTTGCATGAACTGATGCTGAGTGAGATGAGCAGAACCAGAAGAACACTGTACACCCTAACAGCAATGTGGGGGAGATGATCAACCTTGATGGAGTTGTTCATTCCATCAGGGTAATGACTGGGGACAATTTGGGGCTGTCTACAATGGAGAATACCCTCTGTAGCTAGAGAAAGAGCTTTGGAGTTTAAACAAAGACCAAGGACTGTTTCCTTTAATTTAGAGAAAAACTGCTATCTTATTGTCTGATCTTGCTTTCTCTTATAATTTATGTTTCTCCCTTAAGGATATGATTTCTCTGTCATCACACTCAATGTGGATCATGTACACCATAGAAACAATGTAAAGGCTGAAAGATTGCTTTCTGTGGGTGGGGGGAAGTAAAAATTGGGAGAAAAACTGTAAAACTCAATATCTTTAATAAAAAAAAAAAAAAGAAGAAAAGAATATTGCCTTGGGGGCGGCTAGGTGGCACAGTGGATAGAGCACTGGCCCTAGAGTCAGGAGGAACTTCGTTCAAATCCAGAGGGGCAGGGCAGGGAGGAGCAGGGCAGGGAGGGCAGGACATGTAAGTGCAGGAAGGGCAGGGAAGGGCAAGGAAGTGAAGGACAAGTGAAGAACACCAAAGGGCAGGGAGGGGTGGAATGGGGAGGTACTGAGGGGCAGGTCAAAGACATTGAAGGGGAGGGAAGGGAGGGACAGGGAAGGACATGGAAGGGCAGAGAGGAGCAGAGCAGGGAGGAGTGGGCAGCACAGGCAGGGAAGGAAGTGGCAGGACTGTATAGAGCAGGGAAGGGCAGGCATGGCAGGGAGAGGAAGGGAAGGGAAGGGAAGGGTGGTGAAGGGCAGTTCAAGGACACTGAAGGGCAGGGAAGAGCAGGACAGTGAAGGGCAGGGCAGGAGGGGTCAGGGAGAGGCAGAGCAGGTCAAGGACATTGAAGGGCAGGGAAGGGAGGGGCAGGAAGGGGCAAGGAAGGAAGGTGAAGGGCAGGAAAGAGCAGGGGAAGGCAGGGAGGGGCAGGGCAGGGAAGGGAAGGTGGGGAAAGGGAAGGGCAGGGAGGGTTAGGGTTAGATTAATCTAGATCAGGTAGAGGAGCTGCCTGGCCTGGACCACACTGAACTGGGTCAGGTACAGGAGCACCACCCGCCTCTGCCCTGTTTCCCCATAAGTATCTCTAGATTTCTCCTCTCCCTGCCCTTGCACTACCTCCCTTTAGGCTTGGTTTGAAGAAAACACAGTAGGAATTTTAAAGTAATACATAATAAAAAGCTAATAAACCTAGGGAAAGGGGAAAAGACAAAGTTTGAAAGGGAAGAGAGAAACACTGAGACAAAGAAAGAGACACAATGGAAAGAGGGAATAAGGAAAGGGAAAAAGTCCGAGAGGAGGAAGGGGAGATAGAAGAGAAGAAAGAGACAGACAGAGAGGGAGGGAAGGGAGGGAAGAAAGGGGGAGGAAGAGAAAGGGGAGAAGGGAGACAAAAACATAGAGAAAGACAAGAGACAGAGGAAGGGCATAAACAACAGAGAGAGGGAAGGCTGGAGAAGGGGTAGGGAGAGGAAAGGAAAGAGAGAAATTGGCCAACTGTCTCCATTGCATCTGATATTATGGCTGCTAAGGAAACTAGTATTTTGATCATGGATTAAATGAACCAGTTAGTACTTAGCCTAAGGATTCAATTCAGAATTCCTATAAGAAAATGCCTGATGAAAAGTCCTGCAATCAATCAACAATGCAAAGGAAAAGATGCCAGAAAGAGAATCCCAAAGTGGCCTCCAAAGATTCACAGAATGAAGGAAGAGCTAAGTCACCATATTGTATGTATACAGAGAGTGGCATCAATAGAAAATCCCAGAAGTTAGCAAAGGACTACCTGGGAAATACAAACTACCAGTGCTTCTGCCTAACAAATCCTGAATCATCTTATTGTTTACCCTGCAGGGGAGGCTGATCATTGAGGAGACTCACTATTTTATCAAATGCCACATGGAGGTCCTTATTCATCCAGCTAAATATTTTTTATTCATCTCTTTGAGAACTAAATATGAGAATTTATCTTCATCCAGTAGTTTGATTCCTATAAGTAAAACTTAGCATATGGAATTTTATCATTAAGTGAGAAAGGAAAATATCTAAAATGTAGATTGACATCTGTATAGTTTTTTCATATTTGATATATTTTCTTTTTCACCAATTCCATGTTTAAACAAAATTTTATTAGTTTTTCTAAGTTTGGAGTTGCAAATTCTATTCTTCCCTCCCCTCACCCCTCCTTGAGAAGTAAATAATCAGATATAGGTAACACATGTGCAATCATGAGAAACATTTCCATATTAGACATTTTGTTCTAGAACACTCAAATAAAAGAAAAAGACTGCAAGAAAGAAAGGGGAAAAAATTCCCAACAATAAGATCCTTTTGTACAAATGGGTTCTTCCCCCTCCAACCTTTATTATATTTTTCGGATTTGAACCTATCATGCTGGATCAAAGTGTATATGCAAAGTTTTAGGCCCTTTGGGAAGAGTTCTAAATTGTTCTCCAAAATGGTTGGATCAATTTTCAACTCCCCCAAGAGTGCCTTAATGTATTGTAAATAAATATACCCATTAAAATCAGTAGTGACTATCTGCCATTCTTTAGGGCAGTGAATATATGAAGAGACAGAGACATTTTAACATTTTACATGTTTTGGTACTAATATTATTTTTCATAAGAAACAATGTGGAATATGTGTCATAACAAGCAGACTTTGAAACTAAGAAAACCTGAGTTCAAATGCTGCCTCTCACTTCTCTTGTCTGTGTGACCCTGCAAGTCACCTCAAGGCTCTAGCAAGATTATAAATTGCTGATTTTAAGTTGACATGAGTGAAGGGAATGTTCTCACCCAGGATTCCCTACACCAATGAAAGTTTCTGTTGCTAACTCTACTATATTTTCTTAATGGGCAGATGATCATTAGACTACAGTTAGGAGTATTGTTGAATTAATATGAATTAACATCATAAGGCACCCAAAAAAGGTCAATACACACTTGGGTTATATTAAGTGAGGCCTAAATTCTAGAAGAAGAGTGATGGTGCTCTAATTAGTTCTAATTAGGATTCATCTTGTGCACTAAGTGTATTCCACAATTTAGGAAGGATATTTATAAGGAGCCAGAACTTCTTATAGAAGAAGAAGAATCATGATGGTGGAGTTTCCTTGATAGTACACTCTACCAAGACATTCATATCCCAAGCCAAGGAGCGAAATGTATAAACCAAGTGAACAAATATCTCTAAAGTGTGGGTAGGCATTTAAACTAGCTACAATTCAAATTGGAATGAAATTTGCCTATCAGTTTCAGCATATGGGGTAAAATCACTCTTTTATGATTATGAAACCAATTTCTTATTCCATGACATGGTCTTCTAGGTAGAGATAATAAGGAAATTACGTTAGATGGTTTCCAGGGTCCCATCTGGCACCACCATTCTACAAACTAGGTGTGTCAATGAGACATCAACTGCAACCTTCTATAGAAGGTTCTATATGACTCAAAAGAAATGTAGAAATCATCAAAAATATTGAAGGATGTCTAGTTTCACCCATATGGGTATTACCTCCAATATTGCAAAATACAATTCGGTCTTATATGAATACCTTCCATGACTTCCATTATATTTGGCAAAGAGAGTTTGGGTTGCCTTTTGGGAGCCAAACATCATTGTTGTTTGCTGTTGAGACTGCAATTCACTAAAACTTAAGCTCATTCCTAAATGAACTATCATCAGATCACACAGTCACATAAATACACACACACACACACACACACACACACACACACACACACACATATTCTCTCTCTCTCTCTCTCTCTCTCTCTCTCTCTCTCTCTGTCTCTCTCTCTCTCTGTCTCAAACACACACACATATATCTCCAAGAGGAATGTGCCCAGGATCACACAACTAGAGTTTCAACCAGGATGGCTCAGCTACTTCATCAACTGTATGCATAGCCTGAAGATGGCATGGCCATGCCTGGCAATAGGTCATCATTCAGAGAAGTTCTAATTCCGAGTATTTGGAAGTATCTTTAAGTCTATATTATTTTTCCTCTCTAAATCCCTCCCTCATACTTAGCTAGCATTCTCTCTACTGGTCCTTCTCCTGATCCCTATTTTTTTGTCTCTACTTTCCTACTTACCTAGCCTATAACCTATGGTCAGTCATTTCAGTAGTGGACTCTAGCACCTTGGACTCCTGCACCCATCCAAACCAGTGTTACATGCTATCAACATTCCATTAGAAGTCCATTTTCACTCATGAGAATATTCTCTTTAAAGAATATTGCCTTGAGGGTGGTTAGGTGGTTCAATGGATAGAGCACCGGCCCTGGATTCAGGAGTATTTGGGTTCAAATCTGGCCTCAGACACTTAATAATTACCTAGCTGTGTAACCTTGGGCAAGCCATTTAACCTCATTGTGTTGAAAAAAAAAACCAAAGAATATTGGCCACTTGGTTCAATTTCTGCCTTCAAAGTTTATAAAATATACTTATTCTTTGAATATTTTGTAATTTTTCTATTTTTACTATCACTGTCCCCCCTTTTGTATCAAAGTAAAACATCTAAGCTAACCAAACTGACATAGACATATCAATCATGTCTCATAGCAACAATATGCTATCCATTGCCTCTCAACCAAAAGGCAATTATTAAGTGCCTATTATATGTCAAACACAGTAGGTTTGGGGCTAAAAAAGACAGTCATCAGAAGAGCCCCTTACTTCAAGGAGTTTACATGCAATCTGGAAAAATGCATGTAAATATATACAAAAATAATTATTGGGTAATGGGGTGGGCATGGGCACCTAGAGAAGGTTGGATCAGGAAAGACTTCCAAGAATGGCTTGAGTTTTGACAGAAGCTAGGAAGTTTAAGAAGTAGAAGTAAGTGCATTTCAAACATGGAAGTCAATCTGACCAAATAGCCAAGGATGGATGGGAACTCACAGCTATGAGGAAGAGGAAGAAGTCCAGTCTGGCTGAATCATATATAGCAAGTAGAAGGTGCCTCATCATTGGTCTTCTGGACTGAATCTGAATGTTGGGGTCTTTTCATGCTGTTTTCCTTTCTATTATTATTATTACTATTATTATTATTATCATTATTATTATTATTATCCTCTTAGCTCTTTTTTTCCTTCTTATCTCTGGCTTTCTTAAACCTCATATTTTTAGTCTTTGTTGTAATCACTCTTGAGTTGGGTTAATAGACAAGGTGGAGAGTGGGGTACAGCAGGAAAGATAAGAGCAGGAATATCTAGCATTCATATGCCATTTTAAGTTTGAATATAGCTTTATTATCTGGGAAAGTCATTTACTCTCTCTCAGGCTGAGTTTCTAATTCAGATAGAGATTGTGTCATAGTCACATAGAGATTAAAGAATGTTCCTTGGATCACATAGCTAGTAAGTATCTGAGGCAAGATTTGAACTCAGAAACTGGTGCTTAGAAAGGTTGAGCCACATTTCCAAAGTCACAAAGCTAATGAATATCTCCCACATAGAATCTGAACTCCAGTCTCCTCAATTCCAAGTCCAGTCAACAACCTAGATGACTAGCTGGTAGAATGATTGAACACTGGAGAGAAGGTATTCCATGGGGCAGGGTACAGAGGGGCGGGTCAGCGAGGGGCACAGGAGGACAGGAAAGAGCTGGGAGGGCCAGGGCAGGTAGGGGAAGGGCAGGTCAAGGTCATTGAAAGGCAGGGAAGAGAGGGACAGGGAAGGGAGGGGCAGGGCAGTGAAGGGAGGGGCATGAAGGGTGGGGCATGAGGGGCAGAAAGGCCAGCGAAGGAAGGGACAGGGCAGGTCAGGATAGGGAAGGGAAGGAATACAAAAAGAAAAAAAGACTATATGAAGCTTTTTACTTTATTGTCTCTAAACCTGGGGCCTTTTACACTTCAGGGAATCAGGAAGCCAAATGGTCTCTAAGGAGTAGGGTCGCCTACATAAAATAGATTATATTTCTCCCTAGGCTAACAAAACTGGCAATAAATGAGGTGCATTAATGATTACCAAAATATAAAATAGCCACACTAAAACCAGAATTAGGGAATTTATCCTAATCTCACAAAAAGTCTTTAAATTAAAACTTTAACACTAAGAGAAAAAAGATAGAGTGATTTATAAGTAAATTGCCTGAAAAAATCAGAGTGGTTAATTCCACTATTATAAATAGTTTGAAAAAAGAAGGATGATACCAAGCTCCTTTGATTAGATAAATATACTTTGGTTATCAAATCCAAGGTTATATATAGCAAAGAAATACAACAGGTTAGCTAGGTAGCACAGGGGACAGAGCACCAGCCCTGGAGTCAGGAGGACCTGAGTTCAAATCCAACCTCAGAAACTTAATAATTACCTAGCTGTGTGGCCTTGGACAAGTCACTTAACCCCCATTGCCTTGCCTCCCCAAAAAACAAAAGAAATAAAACACCAGGCCATTATTTCTCTAGCATATCAAATATAATATCATCTAATGAGATATTACAAATGACTAAAGAATCATATAAAAAGTTTTATACTTTATGCCCTGCTGAATTTATGCAAAAAAATATAGAGGGAGGGGAGGGGAGGGGAAGATATTAGGAAATTTAAATAAAGTAAACCATTTTAACAATAATAATGGAAAAATTGTTGACTATATCAATAGATCCAAAACAATTCTGACAAAATACATCATGCCCTTTATGTTAAAAAAAATTAACAATTATAAGAACAAATTGACTTTCCTTAATATGATAAATAGTATAGAAGAAAAATCTGAGTTGGAATTTCCTATAATGAAGTAATTATAGAGAACTTTCCAATGAAATCAGAGGTAAAGCAGGATTCTTGAGTTTGCGTCAGATTAGAAATGAAGGACTAATAATAGTTACTTGGAGAAGAGAGGAAGAGAAAGGAGAAGAAGGGAGGGGATGGAGAGGGGAGGGGAGGAAAGGGGGGAGAGGAGGGGAGGGGAGGAGAGGGAACATGATAACTCTAATTATTTGAAGAACTCTCATATGAAAAATGTATTAGCTTTCCTCTGGCCCCACAAGGCAGAACTAAAAACAGTGGACAGATATTGTAAAGCAGCAAATTTAAGCTTGATATCAAAAAAAAACTTCCCAACATCAGAGCTGTGTAAACATTTGGATGTCTTCAATAAGAAGCTGGAAAATTCTTTGACTGATTCCAATTTAAAAAATCCTCATCATGTACTTTATTCCTCTTGCTGAAGCATGAGTTGGGCTAGATGAGATGACCCAGTCAAGGTCTCTACTCCTACTCTGTAATTCTGGTCATATTTACTGAATGAAGTTCTACAGATATCAGGTTTTGTACTTGTGCTGCAATCTTTTTCAAGTTAAACTCTATGTACGCAAGCCCTGGTTAGGAGTTGAAAACTGGCCTTAGGATCATGTGACTCTGGTATGATTACATTTGTCATTTTTCCAGCCTTAACAACATTTGTTCCACCTAATTTCTTGGTCTGGTATTTCCTTAACCAGAAAGAGAAGAGGGGGAACTAGCTCTTCCAAAATGAATAGACCATCAACTTCCATCTCAAAAAGGCAATGACAGGAGGGACCAAATAGTTAGGTGCTGGGCCTGTGAAACTCCATGGATGTTACGCAACCCCAGTCATATGAAATTGCATTATGTAAGTGGAGGAAAATGGTTTCCACTCTCTGAGAACATCATTGCTCTTAGCAATGACCCAGAAAATATTTCCCAGGGTGAAAACCAAGTACCCAAAGAGGTTCAGCATTTAATATTTAGTTCTTTTATGGCATCAAAGTTCAGGGAAGGATAAGAAAAGGAGGGGCAAAACCTCAATTACTTTTAAAATTGAAAGGCATTTTCTTTCCACACCCAGGGAACTAAAAACCAAATAAACATTTTTCTTCTACTCTCCTCCCCAAAAAAAGGGGGGGGGGGGAACACTAGAAAATGATACAATACACCAAACATGAGTAATAAATTTTCGGAGAATTATAAGTAACTAAAAATGTGAACAATAATTGCTTACAACCTAATTTTCATAATGAACTTTCTTCCAAGAAGCTCAAGGCAACTTCCCAATATTTTGCACTCATATTTATTGTTACTATTACATTTCCATTTTTATATAAAATAGAATAAGAACAAAAGCAAATATTTATTATGCATGTCAGAGAGTTAAGGATTTTCCAATGTTTCTGGTGACTTCTTGAGTGTTATCAAAACCTTAAGACAATTTGCATGGCCAGGCACCAATTATTTTGGGGCATGGTGAAAATTAATGGGGCAAATGAAAAACATGCACCGATATCTGTTGTGTCTAATATGTGCATTCAGTTAATAAGAAAATAAATGAAAATTAGTAGAAATTAATCACACGTTTTAAATTTTACTTCCTCTTGGTCATGAATGAACATATGACATCATGTATGATCATTAATAATACATTAATCTATTTACATTATTGTTGGCAAAAGGCAGCATAATCTGGGAAACTGCAAGTAAGCTTGTAGTCAAAAAGGCATGGATTTAAGTCTGCCAGTAATAAGTACTTTGGTTCAGTCATTTCAGTCATGTCTGACTCTGTGACCCCATTTGGGGGCTGTCTTGGCAGAGACACTGGAACAGTTTGCCCTTTCCTTCTCTGGCTAATTTTATAGATGAAGAACTGAGACAAACAGGGTTAAGTGACTTGCCCAGGGTCATGGTTAGTAATGAGGCCAGATTTGAACTCAAGCATCTAGTTATCACCTACAAACCATTTAATCTCTTAGTAGCCCCAAAGAAAGTTATGTATAGACAAATTATCAATCTATTCCATTTGAGGAAATTTCCAGGAGATGCCCACATTGTTGAATTCATTCAAGATCAGGAAAGAACAAACTCAGAAAAAGGTAACCTTAAACCTACTCTGGTATGATAAATAGCTCCTAATCTCCCTGTCTCCTTACCCATCAGACATATTGTTACATATCTTAGATATAGGAAAACTTACATAGGTTTAGATAGATTCTTTCTTACATTAGGTCCCAAATTTTAAGGTACAAGTCTAAAGTTCTCTTTTCAATAGCCTGCTATAAAGCTAACTTGTTGATGTGAAGTTCAATTGTCTAATCACAAGAATGTCCATGACCAAATTCAGTGTGGGTGAGATGTCTTAATATCATATGAAAACTTCCAACTTCTTTTTGTAAGTCTAGATCAAAAAAATATGAGCACTAAGTCAGTGGAGATGACCCTTGTCTTGCCCATCCGATGACCATCCAGGTTGATAACATCATTTCTGGCCCTTGTAGACTCAAAATCAACCAATGAGATCCTGCATTTTACTTTGTCTCTTCTGAGGGTCCAGGCAGTAAGCTAAGGTCCTGCAGAAAGGGGCATCAAGATCATGAGGAAGATCTGAGTTTTATTTCATTAGAGGGGGCCACAGGCCCTATAATGAGGTGCTGTGAATGTAGAGCTTTGGTTTTTCCTACAGGTTAGATAAGTTTGGACCCCACAAGACCTTATTGAAAGGATAAGTCCCATTCCTAATCTAGTTTATGAGAAAACATCCACATTGAGTAGGGCAGTGAAATGTGGACTACCTTTTCAGTAGTATTCAAAATGCTATAGATTCTATGAATTGTTGAGGTAACAAGAGAGACCTTAACACTACAGCATAACAGTAGTGATAAATTAGGTTATTAAATCTTGTTTTAAGTCTTTCTATGTGAGACTTTTTTGTGTTTAATATGTCTTTTCTGTGTAGGAAATCAATAGATTAGATATGAACCAAAGTCTAAATTATTATTTAGTAAACTCCTTGAGGAATGGAAGAAAGGTAAGAGCATAAGAGGTCAACATGTGGGAGAAACAAAGCCTCTTCTGGGTGGTCACCCTCCCCCAGGACTTAATTCAATCTAAACCATATTTAGAGATCCAGAGCAGAGGGACTCCTAAGGGGAAAAGCAAGAGAGACAAGAGCCCCCCCCCCCCCAGACATTTAGGCCCAGCAGTAGTTGCCATTGTTAGATGAGGAAAATATCCCACACAAATGCAATATCTCTATGAAGCCTGGATATGAGAGGTCTACAGGTTATAATAAAGTACAATTTAAAAAGAAAGTATAAACAGTGCAAAGAGGAAATTTGAGCTTGAGAGGGAGGAGAGTGGAAGGAGATGGAGATATAAGAGACCAAACGAGAGAAAAAGGAAGGGAGGAGGAGGAAGAAGGAAAAGTGAAGGGAAAAGACAAGGAAGGGGAGAAGGGGAGAATGGGAAAGAGGAAGGGGAGAAAGAGAGAGAGACAGAGAGAGAAGAGAGACTCAGGGAGAACAGCAGATGGAAGGAGAAAATGAGAATGCCTTTTTTTAATAATTTAGCCACAATCATTTATTTTTGTAGTCATAACTTGAAACCACGGAAACTGGTTAAGTCCATACTTTGGCAAATTCAAGGCCTAGCCCCCCAGACTCAGAGTAGTTCTCTAGTTGCAAATGTTTAGGATTATGTGCTTGTATAAGAGCAGTGGGAAACTTTTATTTTTTTAAAGCTTTGTTTTAAAGGAATCACCAAATACTTGGGCCTCCTGGGTCCAGAACGGAAGACCTTTGTAGGTATATTTGGATTCTTTCCTTCTTCTCTTTCTCACTATACTTAATTCCAATTTCCCAATGTTAAGATTAAAAATAGACAAAGCAGGGAATTGGAAAAGACCAATGGTCATATAATAGTATATATTATGTGCCTTTTCTTGGCACTGAGAAGTCACTAAATTCATTCAATTATTTTTTTTTTCTGTAATTCACTGCATAGAATCAAGAGATTTTAAGACTGGAAAGGATTTTAGTGATCAGCCAGTCCAACCCATACCCCCAAAAGAATCACTGATGCCATTTGACCAACAAATGGTCATCCAGTTTCCATTTGAGAATTATCAATGAAAGGGTGGCCACCACTTCTTAAAATAGCCCATTCTACTTTGGGATAACTTTAATGATTGAAACGTTTATCCTAACATCAGGTTCAGTTGACATCTTCATAATATCTATTCATTACTTATTTCAGCTTCAGGTGACTCAGTGGATACAGCCCTGGACCTGGAGTCTGGAAGACTTGAGTTCAAATCCCCTCAGACATTTATTAGCCATGTGATCTTGAGAGAGTCATCTAACCTTTGTTTGCCTCAGTTTTATCAGGGTTGTCATAGGAGCAAAAGAAGAAAACATTTTAGAATGTCTGCCACACAATGCCATATAAATAAATGTTTATTATTATTTTCATTATTATTATTAAAGTCTAGTCTCTCCTTCACATAATAGCTGTGACAGCTAGTAGTCCCCCATGAGTCTTCTCTTTTTCAGGTTCAACATTCCCAGTTCCTCATATCTCACAAGGTCTTTCACCACCCTGATTGCCCCCCTCTGGACTCAAGCTTATCACTTTCCTTCCTAGTGTCCAACACTAAATATGATGGTCTAGATGTCACCTGACTAAAGCAGATAACAGAAGGAACATCAGTTCTTTATTCTTAGAAGCTGTGCTTGGTCTTAATGTAGTCCAAGACCTCATTATCTTAATTTGGTCCTGATGATATACTAGAAGACTTCAATTTCTGTAATGATATTTTCTCAACATCTCATCTCCTCGATTTATGGATTTCCCATGACCTACTCCTTCACTCCACCTACCATACATAGCAAAGATGATCATCCCTTTGCTCTTTCCATCACCCATGACTAAACCACTTCCATTATTCATGAATTCTGAAATTCCCTTATCTGATCACATTCTCTTAGAATTCTAGCTCTCCTTCTGCTCTGCAAGCTCAAATCTATTCTTTGTCCACACCATGACTTCCAATCCTTTAATCCTCAGGTCTTCCACAGGCCACCATCCCTGCCTTGGTTACACTCCTCTCTTCCCATTTTGACCCTTAGTGATCGAGTTCAACTTGACATTGTCCTTTTCTCTTGAGTCCCTCTGCCCTTTATCTTATCTTCAATCTTGCCCTGCCTAAATTCAGCTTTTATATTACTCTCAATATTCCATTGCCTTTACTCCAACTCATGTATTCAGAAATGAAAAAAGAGAAAAGTGGGAGGGAAAAATGGAGGCCATTCTACAAGCTTTGCCTCTTCACCCCTTTTCATCTCAAATCACCCTGAAAATGACTCTCTGTCACTCTCCTCCTTTCCCCCTTTCTAATATGAAGACATAACCCTTCTCCTTGCCAAGGCAAACTCTTCCATATACACCAGTGATCTCATTTTAGCAGATTGCCCCCCTCATCATCTCCACTCTCTCATTTATCTTCAACATCACCCTACTTCTGGCTGCTTCTCTGATGCCTACAAAGATGTTTGTGACCTATTCTTGTCTCCCTCATTCTCAAATACCCCTCACTTGAGTCATTCATACTCGTTAGCTAGCATCCCATAGCTTTTTTCCCTTTTGTGGGTAAAGTCCTTTGAGAAATCCATTTACTATAAGTCCCTTTACTTCCTTTCCTCTCACTCTGCCTTTAACTCTATATAATTTGACTTTCTACTTTACCATGCAACCAAAATTGCTCTCTCTAAAATTATCTATGGTATCTTAACAGCCAATCTAATGATCTTTTCTCAGTCCTCCTTCCCCTTGAACTCTCTGAAGCTTTTGATATTATCAATACCCTCTTCTCCTTTATACTCTCTTCTGTCTAGGTTTCCATATGTTAAAAAAAAAAACTAAGAACCCTCTATGAGAAAAAACAAAACAATCTTTATTGAGAGAAACAAAGATGGGGCAGTTAGGTGGTGCAGTGGATAGAGCACAGGCCTTGGAGTCAGGAGGACTTGAGTTCAAATCTGACATCAAATACTTAATTTACCTAGCTATGTGACCTTGGGCAAGTCACTTAACCCCATTTCCTTGCAAAAAACAAACCAAAAAAAAAAAGTAATGGTGACAGAAACAAAGATAAGGTCTACAATCTTCCCAGTATAGTCTGAGAACTTGACATACAAAAAAATCGTAGTTATTTATAGGCCTCTTGATTCATATGAGTTACAACAAAATCCTCTAGAAGCTGATTCATGGAAGATTGCATTTTGCAGGTCACTATGGCCCAACTTTGTACTTTCCATGATGCCTCAATTTGCCCTTTATAGGACTTTCTTAATCATTTTAACATAAAGATTAATATATAGGTGTGATTATTATGATCACAAACTTAAGGTACACACTTACTTCTAAGGTTAACTAACATAGACATTTTCCTGGGACTACTTCATAATAGGTTTGTTTGTTTGTTAACGTGGGAATTTGTTTTTAGTATAAATCACACAGTTATTCTTATTCTTTTTTTTAAGGTTTTTTCAAGGCAATAGCGTTAAGTGGCTTGCCCAAGGTCACACAGCTAGGTAATCTTTAAGTGTCTGAGGACAGATTTGAACTCTGGTACTCCTGACTCCAGGACTGGTGCTTTATCCACCTAGCCACCCCCAGTTATTCTTATTCTAATGAATATACTTGATAAAAGATTAACAAGACAATCCAGAGCAAAGCACTCAAGGTATTGATTATTGCTCTTTTTCCTTCCACGTGATTCTATCTAGTTTCTTCTCCTAACTACATAACCATGTATGAGTCTCCTTGGCTGGATCTTTGTCCACTAATGTCCAGTAATGGTGTTCAAATTATTTACTTGAAAAGATACTGGCTCTTGGGATGGCTAGGGGGCGCAATGGATAGAGCACCAGCCCTGGAGTTCAAATCCTGCCTCAGACACTTAATAATTACCTAGCTGTGTGGCCTTGGGCAAGCCACTTAACCCCATTGCCTTGCAAAAACCTAAAAAAAAAAAAAAAATACTGGTTCATATTATGAAACATTACACTTCTGTGATACCTACAAGAGAAATATTTCTTGTGGTAGAATTTAATTCTGCAGATTGCAAAGGCTACCCTTTTAAGGTATTAGAGACAATGGGCAAAGGTTACAAATCACAAAGAGACAAATTGAGATATCGGCCAAGGACAAAGTATAAAATAATTAGATGAAGTGGAAGGAGCTCTTGATCTGGAGTCAGAAGATTCAGCTTAGAATATTGGCTTATTATCTATCTGTGTAATAAATAATAGTTATTAGAAATAATAGCTATCATTTATGTAACATGCTAAGATTCTCAAAGTGTTTAATAATAATAGATAATAGTTCTATATTGCTATATTATTTCATTTGTTCCTCATGGAAGCTCCATAAGATAGGAACTATTATAATATTCCTTTTACAGATGGAGAAACTGAGGCTGAAATGATTAGGTAACTTAATCAGAATAAGTCTGGAAGGTAGTTAGTGTTTGGGGCAGGACATAAACTCAGATTTCTTGACCCAAAGTTCAGCACTACTGTTAGTCTTGTGGTGACTGCTAAGTATGACTCTACAAGTCTCATATGATTTCATGATGAATGCTGATAAATAATATCTAAGTGGCAAGCATGCTCCCTACTAATAACTTTTATGTTTCATCTCTGTCTTCATCAAAGGCATCTACTGGTCATCTCTGTTCCAGCACAATAGACTAAAGTGGCCACTATTCCTGCCCAGGGACCACAGCCAGCCCTTTGTTCCAGACAACTAACTCACTCAGGGTTAGCTATTCCCAAGAGCCTCTCTAGTTTAACATGAGAATGAATCTGAGTCAGAACAAAACAACAGGTAAGCTAAGAAGGCAAGGTCATTCTTTTCCAACCACCTGGCTTGCATTTTTTAATATGGATATCAGTCAGAAATAGTTTGGTTATTGGAAAAACCTCATTGTTTCCCTGCAAATATAAGATGCCTACAGAATAAAAGTGAACATTAAAAGAGAGGAAGATGAGGGAGAGAGAGAGAAAGAGAGGCAGACAGACAGAGAGAAAGAGAGACAAAGACAGAGAGGGAGGGAGGAGGAGGAGGCGAAAGGAGGGAGAAGGAGAAAGAAGGAGAAAGGAGGTGGAGAAGGAAGGAGAAAGAAGGAAGAGGAGGAAGAGAAAGGAGGAGGAGGAGAAGGAAGGAGAAGAGAGGAAGAGGAGGAAAAGAGGAGAAAGGAGGAAGAGTAGGGAGGAAGAGGAGAAGGGAGAAAGATGAGAAGGCAGGAGAAGGGAGAAGAAAGGAGGAGGAGGAGGAGGAGGAAGGAGAAGAAGAAGGATGGGGGTCGGGGAACTTGGGAATGCTGAACAATCAGCTTAAGCCACAGTAAAGTCCCTGACTTAAGGGATCAATCCCTATACAAGAAGAATCAATGAAAGAAAAGACCAACACTATTAAATAACTGGTCCTTGGAACTGAGAATCTTTGTTCAGGAGGTGGGAGGCTGTGGAGTCCAGACCCTGAGGACACAAAATAAGAAAACTTTTGCTGATTATAAGATCAAGCATGTTGATTTTTTTTTTTTGCTAAAAGAACATAACAGTGCTCTAAGGATTGCAGCTGAGAAAACAGCTGGAAGCAGTGAATGCAGACTCAAGCTGTCCAATAGTGCCAAAGAAGTGGTATCCAACAGAGAAAACAAGACCAGAGTCAGTGGGAGCAATTTGAAGGCATCAGTAGCCCTGCCTCAACCTGCCTTCCCTGTGTTTTTCTTAGACACATGTGGATGCCCTGGCCACATGTGATTTCTCAGAACATGCCTCTCCACTCATGTTCTCTACATGTAAGTGAGCCTACTCTTCCTGGTGACACTACAATAATTTGTGGATTTGTGGGAGAGCATGCACCAGTTGTTTTTCTTTAAATTATGAGTTCTCTCCCTCTCATCATGTCCTCTCTAAGAGAGTAAGCAATTTGACAAGGATTCTATAGGTGCAATCATGTAAAACCTATTTCCATATTAGTCATCCTGTGAAAGAAGAAAAAGGCCAATAGAAAAGAATCATAAAAAAGAAAGTGAAAAAAAGTGTCTTCTTTGATCCACATTCAGACTCCATCAGCATTTTCCATCTTGAGTCCTTTGGAATGGGCTTGAATCATTCTATTGCTAAGATGCGCTAAGTCCATCCTAAGTTGATCATTGCATAGTGGTGCTGGGTATGCCCCGATTTATGGGAAGCATGTTGTTGCTACTTTGATTACTCCCCTTTTTCATTAAATGTGTTTGGCTTTGAGCCCATCATGTCCTCCAGAGAACTATCAAAGGGAAACACGCCGATAGGGGCTCATGAACTCAAGCTCTAGGACTTCAAATGCACAGCACACCTTGAACCTGAGTAAGTCATCTTTGGGGAATACACCCTGACAGCTGTGGGAGGCTCCCAGACACCAGAAATCTAATCATGAGAGCTGACAAAGATCTCCTGAAAGATATCTTTTAAGTGTGCAAAGCAATTTATGTGAATTATTACCATTGCAGACTCACAGCACTCCTATGAAGAATGAATAATAAATGAAATGGCTATAGCCCTATAAAACAGAAAAAATGTACCTTGCTTTCGTTATTACACTGGAGTCTAACAACTCTGAGGAAATGGAGGCCGAGGGAGCTTCAATGGCTAGCCCAGATCATAGTTGGCAAATGTTGGAGTGAGGATTTGAATCCAGTTGTGGGTCTGGTCCCCTGCCTACTCTTCCACACCGAGCTAGCTACAGGGGTTTTGCTACTGCTTGGGTTTGGGTTTTAGTGAAACTGTTTGGGTGAAGTGACTTGCGAGAGTCACACAGTTAGTAAATGGCAAGTATCCAATTTGATTTGGATTTGAATTGGATTTGAAGTCAGGTCCTCCTGACTCTAGGGCCAGTGTTCTACCCATTTAACCATCCAGCTGCCCCTGTGCTTCAGGTTTAAGGAGACAAAGTTTTTGCCCAAATTCCAACAGGCCTTTGTGCCTCCCCTCCAAAAATTGAGGAGGTGGCAATTGATTCTCCAAGCTGGGGGATGCTCTGGGTTCTCCTAGGAGGGTGCTCTTCAGAGAACTTGACTGACCAAGTCAGGGCTAAGCCTGGGGATGCTCAAAGGATGTGTTGACCCCTTTGAGAGCTAAAAAGGAAACCCAGGCTAGATAGGATTAATTCTGGACCACTGATGGGGACACAGTCTCCCCTCCCCTCTCCCCCTGGGAATGAATGAGTTCCAGAGGGTTTCTCTAGGCTATTCTCCTTAGCAGAAGTTCATGTGCATGCAGCTCTTGCCACTTCAAGAGCTGAGGCCTCTCTCTATCCCTCCCTTCTTTCCTCCCTCTCCTTCCCCCTTCCACTTCCATCCTTCCCTCTCATTCTCCTATCTCCTTCTCCTCCTGATCTGTCTCTATCCCTTCTCTCCCTCCTCCCTCCTCTCTCTCTCTCTCTCTCTCTCTCTGTCTCTCTGTCTCTCTGTCTCTCCCCCCTTGCTCTCTTCCCTTCCGTTTCTCCTCACAATATCAGAAGGAAGAGAAAAAAAACTGATGAATCCTAGCTGTGAGTCAGAGGACCTCTGATGCATATTGCTCACGTGACCTGGAACAAGTCCTTAACCCCCTTGGGCCTCAGTTTCCCCACCTATCAAATGGAGGGGATGGCCTAGCCAGCTGCTGAGGTCCCTTCCAGTGCCCTCTGCCCCTCATCAGGGAGGGGTGAGCCCCCTGCCCCACATAAAAGGGCCCTCCTTTGCCCTCCTGCACTGGGGAGCTTCTGGTTCTCTTTTTAGAGAAAAGTGATTCCCCAGATGTGTCTGGCTAAATAAAAGAGGGCTTCAGTGTCTGCCTCTTTTTTTTTTATTTTTTTGCTCAATGAACCAGAAACAATGACTGCTTGGAAGAAAACCATGGAGATTTCAGAGTTCTGCTAACTGTTCCTATGAGCTGTAGTCTAGACACAAAATCTAAAGTTTCTAGCCTGTCTTAGATAGGAAAGAGACAAAAATAAACTGGAAAATACTCCCACTTTTGCTTTGGTCCATAAAACTCAAATGGAAAATATAGTACCTGGGGTGAGCTGTCTCCAATCCAGTAAGGTCTAGGCACCCAGGGAGCTCTTTCTTCCCAAGGGGGGGGCAACTATTCAGGGGGGCTCCCATGTTTGAATTTCCATATACCATCTTTGCATCGTGAATTATCAGTATAACTTTTAGTATGATTCTTTTCATTTATTAGGATTGCCATCTTGCATTTACCATACAAATTATTAGTTAATGGGATGTGAAAGAGGCCATTCTTTGCTTCATTTTTTTTTAACCAGGCCTCATCACTGAATGGGTGTTGCCTTCTGCTTACTGAGATCTGGGAAGACCTTGGCTTAAAAAGGCCAAGGTCTCCCAATGAATCCAGGGCCATCTCTAGTCACCCCGACTCCTATCTGGCCACTGGACCCAGACGTCTCTGGAGGAGAAATGAGGCTGCTGACTGGTGTAGCACAGCCCCCCCTCACATGGCATGGTATCACCTCCCTGATGTCACAGCCTCCTTTGAGAACGAAGGATTAAATAGCAACAACTACAATATAGTGGTTTGTAATATAATATACGTGTCTTATAGAGAAGTGAAGGCTTTTTTGGAGGGAAGAGAGGTAGTCAAAGGCCTATTGTTTTATTATCATCAGAAGCTTCCACTGTGGAAACAGACTCTGATGGAGCTCCACTAAAGGAAATTCCAGAAGAGGGAGAAATTCATGTCTGGGATCAGTGTCCAGTGGGCCAGCATAGAGTAGACTGCAGTCCAGCGGCATCTTACACAGGCCACATGCCCAACCGGTGAGCAATGGGGGCATCAGTGCCAGAGGAGGTAATGGGGTAGTGTCAGGGGAAGACTCTGAAGACCTGGGAAAGCTCCTCTGAGGAACATCCAACAGACGAAGACCTATTCAGCAGAAAGTTTATTAAATAGCTAACACATATAGATAGAAGAGAAAAAGGAAGGAGGAAGGAAGGAAGGAAGGAAGGGAGAAAGGAAGGAAGGAAGGAAGGAAGGAAGGAAGGAAGGAAGGAAGGAAGGAAGGAAGGAAGGAAGGAAGGAAGGAAGGACAGAAGGAAGGAGGAAGGGAGGAAAGAGAAAAGAACTTTTAAAGCTCCTACTATGTGCCAAGAACTTTCTAAATGCATCATAAATATTATCTCATTTGAACCTCACAACAAACCTTTGAGTTAGGTGTTATTATTGTTTTTATTTTACTGATAGAAAGTTAAGGAAGGCCAAGAGAGATCAAGGACTAGCCCAGAGTCTACAGGTAGAAAGAGACAGATGGGATTTGAACCCAGTCCCACAGACTCCCACTATGGATGAGCAGTATCTTCATGGCTCCTCTGCCCTCCACTAGGATTTGCTCACCAAAATCTCAAAACTCCACAGAAGATAGATGGGCTATGTTCTGGTCACATTTTCACTTATGGTCCATTGGATCATTCTGATACTTGGAGTTCAAATAATCAATGTTTTTAATAAAACTATATGCAACAGGGGCAGCAAGGTGGTGCAGTGGATAGAGCACCAGCCCTGGAGTCAGGAGGACCACAGTTCAAATTTGCCTTCAGACACTTAATAATTCCCTAACTGTGACCCTGGGCAAATCACTTAAGCCCATTGCCTTGCCGAAAATAAATAAATAAATAAATAAAAGCTATACACAAATACCCTCAGGCCAGAGCAGTTCTAAGCCAGGTAAAAGTCAGTTTGTGAAAGTGAAAACCCCTAGAGAAGGAATATGGAAACACCCAGCAGGCAGGTTCCCTGGGGTCTCTGGGAGCTCCCTGCAAAGTTCTAAAGCTGGACTGTTTCTTCTTGCCCAAAGGGCCCATCACTGGGTCCTAGATTGATCCACTTGGGTACAAAGCGCCCCAGGTCTGCACTGTGGCCTCCTCAGTCTCTGTGATGGCAGAGATCATATCTAATATAATCTATTATTTTACAATCTCATATTATGTAATATGTTATATAAATGCCAGCCTTCTACTCGGTAGGCAGCTAAGTAGTCCAGTGGATAGAACATGGGACCTGGAGTCAGGAAGATTTGAATTCAAATCTGACCTCAGACACTTCATTGCTGTGTGATCCTGAGTAAGTCAACATGTCTTCCTTGGTTCCTTTACCTATAAAATGGGAATAATAATCATATCTAGCTACCAGGGTTGTTGTGAGAATAAAATGAATTTGTAGAGCATTCTGCAGACCTTAAAGAATTCTATAAATTCTAGCTACTATTATTATTGTTTGTTCAGTTATTGAACTCACATTTGTTGATAGCCTACTATGTGTTGAGACCATAGTAGGTATCTGAGAGACCCAAAAGAGACAATGATAAGGTTCATGCCCTTGTCCTTCCAGTGCAAGTGTATCCAACCCATGGGAACCCTCAGAGCTCATACATGTGCCCGTATCATATAACCAGAAAATGAAGGAATGAGTGAGCACATGTTCCAATATTACAATATCACAGACCAGCTTCGCCCTTAACTAGGAGGGTTCAACTTCTTCACATAACTCCCACTGTGCAGCCTCACAGACTATAGGAGTCTGCAAAGAAAAATATGAATCTGAATTTGGTTGGCTGATCTAGCATTTTTAGAGGATAGCACTATTCATTTAAGTGAACTGAACCCGCATCTCCATGGTGAAAATCAACTAATAAATCATATGTTTCAAACAGATTGACAGCATTCAAAATGAAACTGAAAAAGGTGGTAATCTCACATTAAAAATGATTCACTTTGGGGGAAGGGGAGGGCAGCTAGGTGGTGCAGTGAATAGAGCACAGGCCCTGGAGTCAGGAGGACCTGAGTTCAAATCCAGCCTCAAATACCTAATAAATTCCCTATTTGTGTGACCTTGGGCAAGTCACTTAACCCCATTACCTTAAATAAAGTTTAAAAAAAGAATGATTCACTTTGAAACACTGACTGAACAAAACAACATAAACAGTGAAAAATATAAAAAAATTTCAGTTGAACATTTTGAAAATATTCCTCACATTGCTACAATTTCTATCATGCTTATATAGATGTACTGGTATTGAAAAAGCAGACTCTGCTCACATTAAAAATGGCATGCTCTTATTTTTTTGTTTAAAATTAAATGTTTTATTATACTTCTTTTCATTATGCTTTATAACATTGTATTGTACTTCATTCTACTTTATTACATTATTATTTTGTATTCATTGGTAGTATGAGTTACATGGTGGTCATAAATATTTTTTTTTCATTTTTAAATTTTTTTTAAATTTAAGGCAATGGGATTAAGTGATTTGCCCAAGATCACAGGGCTAGGGAATTAGTAGGTATTTCAGGTCAGATTTGAACTCAGGTCCTCCTGACTCCAGGACCAGTTCTGCCCCTGTCATAAATATATAAGAAATTCTATATGAAGCTCTTGTCAAGTTTTTGTTGAGTTATGCGACCCAAAAGAGCTAAAAGGTTGGACACCCACATCCTAGAGCATTACCAATGAACATGCTTGGGTTTGCAAAGCTGAGCAGGAGTAAAGAGATGGCAAAGAAACAATTGAGTACAATTTAATTTCATGGGCAACTTTGGTCAGAGGTTTGGATATCTAAATCATAACAAACAATTTTGGACCCTCGGGTAAGCAGCACCAACCTGCCCTTTAACCAACCTTTGGTATGATATGATAATAACTTACATAATTTTGACCAATTTTGTTGAAGAAATGGGAGGATTAGTTACTATAGTGACATAGATGATAATAATAATGATGCTCTTTGTCCTTCTTGAGGGACTCACAGATGTCAGTGATCTTTTGGTTGGCTATTTTAATGAACTACTTGTTATTTAGTGAATAGAATAGTAGACCTGAGTTCAAATCCAAATCAGAAATCATTTAATTTTTGCTTGCCTCAGTTTCCTCAATTATAAAACGGAAATAAGAATAGCATTTACCTCCTGGGATGTTGTGAGGATCCAATGAGATATTTAGAAAGTGCTTAGCATAGTAACTGGCACACAGTAGGATCTATATGTGTGATCTATTATTATTTAGGAACTAAAGGTTTTGCTTTTGTTTAGTCATTTCAGTCATATCTGACTCTTCATGACCCTGGGCACAGGAGTGGTTTTGTCATTTCCTTCTCCAACTCATTTTAGCCATGGGAAACTGAGGCAAACAGAGTGAAATGACTTGTCCAATGTCACACAGCTTGTGTGCAGAATCACCTTACCTGCCCATTAAATATCCTAGATTAGTAATTAAATATTTTTTAAGTTTCTGGAATGGGTATACTAAGTTTTTGCACCCTCTATATTTTGGTGCCCTGGGGCAAAACCCCAGTTGTACAATCCCCTGCTCTTCTAATTAGAGATTGGTTAAAGATCCTCCCTAAGCAAATACATGTGCACACATTTCACCATTTCCACTTTTAATATTTTCTCTGCAAGATAACTTCTTTTTCATAATACTGGGAGATACAATATCACCAAAAGCATCAATTTTACAGTGGTTTCAAATAACTTTTAAAGCTTTCCATAGCCTTACAAATGTAGAAGAGGGTCCTTTATTATCCTTTCCAAATTCAGAGTCCCCAACCAATCCCAGATGCCTCAGGAAAAACAGGAACAGAGACATCATGAAATCAGGTAACTCTTACTACTGGGTCCTAATTAATTCCCACAAGCCTCAAGAATTATACATTGATAAAGAATCAAATTAACACTAGATGTAGAAGGCTCCACGTCCTTCACAAAGGACAGTAAGTAAAACCGGCCTGTCCGCACATGACTCCCTCATGAAAAAAGCATTAGCACTTTATTGTTTATTTTCTTCTTTCATTCACAGACTTTTTTTTTCAGCTGCTCAGAAAAAAATAAAAAACCTAGAAACTTGACAGGCCTTTAGTATTTTGCCTCGAGGAACAAATTCATCTTTCAGAATAACATTCAAGGGATAAACCATGAGGTAAAGAGCTATCAGATGTTCAGTATTCAACATTGAAGGGGAGTCAGATTGGAGCATCCTGCCTCAATACAACATAGCAAGGCATGAGAGAAAGATATTTAGGATGGGAACAGGCTTACAGGAGTTGGTTGTTAAACTTTCAGTGTAACCATTTGCACCTTGAAATTAGGCAAATGCTATAAATCAAACTTTAATGTGTTATTTGCTGTTTTCTACACCTAAGAACAGAATGGGGGGGGCAGTTAGGTAGTGCAGTGGCTAGAACACCAGCCCTAGAGTCGAGAGGACCTGAGTTCAAATTCAACCTCAGACACTTAATAATTACCTAGCCGTGTGACCTTGGGCAAGTCACTTAATCGCATTGCCTTAAATAAACAAAAAATTTAAATTAAAAAAAAAGAATGGAGAAAATGTTAATAACGCAAATTAAAATGAAAAGTATATCTGTATAATTTTCTCTTTTTTTCAGAGAACTGGTTGTTAAATATTTACCAGCATACCATCAGATGTAACTGATGCATTCTATACTTGAGGCTCTAAAGAAGCAATTTTCTGGGTGTTATAATTATGTATACAAATTCAAGAAATTAAATATTGAAATAAGAGTCAGGGAAGCCTGTGTTCTGATCCCATTTTTAATCCACTTTCTAGTCATCTGATCATAGGCCAGTCATTTAATTTTTTCATTGAGAAAGCCCTCACTGCCTGTACATTTCATTGATATCCTCCATCTACCACCTGTAGTAACAAAACAGCCGTAGCAACAACGCAATGAGATCTAATGAGTAGGAGCAAGAAGTAGCAATAGTGTTAGAGAGAGAGAGAAGCAGACACCATGACTACCAAGGAAAATTATAATTTTATCATTATATTACCAATGATTAAACTAGGTTCCAGTTTTTCTCTTTCTTTTATTTCCTTCTCTAAGGTCCAACTTCTCTAAGTCAGTCTTCAGTCTCCGAAGGACATGGTTGATTAATGAAACTACCCCAAACCCCCAGAGAACCTGCTCCTCCATCTTGGACTGGACCCCAGCCAACCAGGATGAGGGGAGTAGAAACAGAATCCAGTCTGGGTAAGTTTCTGCCCCAAGGAGAACTGCCCTGTCCTTGGAACCCTCTATTCGAATTTAGGTGACTCAGCTCGTGCAGGAGGAAAACCAACCAGAGTGGTCTGGGCGGAGATGGATTTCACTGTCCACATCCTGGAGGCCAGGAGTCTCATGATCAAGCCACACTCTCAGTAAGAGGAGCCGAAGACTCCTAGCTCACCTCCTCATTAAATGTCCATTAATCAGGGTTGACTCCTCCTACCAGGGATATTCCATTTAAAAAAAAAATGAAGGCATTCATGTCTCCATTAAGGGTTTTTGATTATTATGAGAAGCCACTGACTACCAATTTATTGATTCTTAGCTAGCCTATTTAATAAATTGATTATTAATTACCAAGAAACCCTATCTCTCAGGTTATTCATTTGCACCACCACTCCTTTGTAAGTGAGCATAGCCAGTGAAGCAATGTGGTTGAAGTGGAAAGAATGTTTGGCCTTGGAATAAGAAGACCTGGGTTTGGATCCTAGCCCTACCACTTACTAGCTTTGCCATTTGGGGCAAGTCACATAATCTTCTGGGTCTATAAAATGTGTGGATAATGATATTTACACTACTTATGTCATAGAGTAGATCAACTCAACTCAAAAGTAAGCATTTATTAGAATCTACTGCATGATAGGTGGAGGAAAGGAAGACAAAAATAAAAGTCTCTGCTTCAAAGAAATTAAATTCTATAGAGGAGACAAGTACATAGAAAAAATAGATATTAAATATATGGCCTAAGTTTTGTTTCCTTGTAAGATGATTGCTTAACTGCTCTCCCAGGTAACTAAGAGTAACTCTAAGGGGCTAGAGGGTTTTCTAGCATTATTTCTCATAAGACCCCAATAGGTATATTTTCCCTAATATCAATTAACCACCCAAGACTTCCCAAAATCATTTTAATCATTAATATCAATTCACTTTTAAAAAAAGAACATTTATTGGGAAGGTATAATATGAACCAAAGTACAGAGCATCTTAAAATGAGAGTATCCTTTCTCCTCCATGCAGTTTCCAAGCAGAGTAGATTCTAACCTAGAATGAATGATGAAAATTGGATTTGATGTCTTCTGAGGTCCTTTCAGTCCAATATCTATGATCCTATAATATTCAATTTTCAAGGATGCCTTCTTGGTAAAGTCAATTGGTTGTCAAACTGAGATGTTTCATGTTTCATCTGTCTGCATGTTGTCTCCCCTTTGAGATTATAAGCTTCCAGAGGGCAGGAGCTGTCTTTTGCCTCCTTTTGTAACTCCAGCACTTAACACGGTGTCTGAAACAGAATTAACACTTAAGAAATATTGGTTGATTGATTGATGTTCATAGTTTGACCACCAATCAACCCCAGAATGTGCATCCCCTTAACTATTCAAAAGTACCATGAATTCACTCCAGCTCCTCGTACTGAGGTCCTTCCGAATTCTCCAAATAAGCAGGATGAGTTGCTCTGAGAAAACTCTGCAGGCTTCTTGGCAGGTGCAGACAGGAGAAAATATTGTGGTTTGTGTTTTGTTTCCATCCTTGGCTTTCCAAACTTGTATGAATTGTATTGGTCAAATTAGGATAAAGCTGGAAAATGAGAGATTTTTCAAGATGTTATTTTCCACTATTTATCCAATGGCCCTGAAGCTTAGACCAGAATGCCAGCCAGCTCAATTCCATCTGCATCTTAAGTTCAAAGTCAGTATCCACTTCAGACACTTTCTTCCTTATATTCTCTACATTAGAATAAAGCCCCTATGAAAGATTCCCCAGGATCATGGCGGATGACCACACAGTATGGAAAAAAAGCAGCCAAGAGGACAAGGAACAACTGGGATACATTGGAAAGAGCTAAAGACAAAAAGGAAAGGAGACGAAGGAATGAGAAAAATAGGAAAACGGCTAATGCTTGGGTATCGAGTTTCCCTCAAATTCTTGGAAGTAATTAACTCCTCTCGGGGAGCATCTACAAAATGGGACTGTGCCTAATGACTTTGCCACACCAATGGAGTGACTAATCCAAAGAAGGCAGCAGGCTTCAGAAAAGCCCAAAAAAGAGGAAGGGGGAGATTTGGGGGGAATCCAGCGCTTCTACCTATACTTTATTTCTTGTTGCTGGAAGTGGTGGTGGTAGTGATGGTGGCAGTGGTGATGGTCCTTTCAAAGAGGACCAATGACATAGTACATAAAGCTCTGAACTTTAGTTCACTAAGAACTAGGGTCAAATCCTTCCCTACATTTTTACTGAGTGACCCCTGGGTAAATCACTCAAAACACAGAAATGCTTCTTCTTCTTCTTCATCTGTTAAAGGAGGAATTCGCTGACCTTTTAGTCTCCTTTCAGCCTTAAAGAATAATCCTTCTCCATTCCCTCCAATGGCTGCTACCCCCCCAACATTCCTTAGAATTTTCTATGTACCAGCCACATCCTCCCAATAGAATATAAACTCCTTGAGGGAAGGAGCTATTTATTTCACTTTTGTCATTGCCTCCCTAGCCATTGCCACTAGCAATGTCCCTGGAACATAATGCTTAATGAACATTTGTGGAATTGAACTGAATTGAATTGATACAACCCTCTCTTTTCACCCTCAGAATGGAGTAATGGAAGGAACAGTGAGTTTCTGCTAATTCTATTCCTCTTTAGTTTCTGCTCTGGCTAGAAACTCTGGGGATCTTCCCCTCTCAGACTGATTTTTTGTGAAGGCAAACTAGGCCATCTTTGGCATCCTTTCTTGGCTCACCTTTGATCTATGAATGAATGTTGCCTCAGACAAACTGAGACCTGGGAAAGACCTACTTAAAAAGGCCAAGGACTCCTCCCATTGTATCTGGAACCATCGCCAATCGTTCAGTCACTGGACCCATAGAACTCGGGAGGAGTGAGTGAGTTTGATGACTTTACCTAGCTTTGCCTCACTTCAATCCAATTCACTTGCAAGTCAAGACATCACCCTCCTGATGTCATTGGTCCTCTGAGAACAAAGGATGGATAGAAATCTTCACTAGCAGAGTGATCTTTGTCAAGTTCATATAAGTTGTGCTAGGCATCGGTTCGCTCCTGTGAAATTCAAATAATAGGAAACATTTAAAACTTTTGTAGCCATGAAGCATTTTATGTGTGTGTGTGTGTTGCTTGTATTTGTATATATGTATATTATATTTATGTATATTGTTGCTGCTGTGGATGCTACCTTTTCCAGATGGTCATTCTCTCCTCATGAAATTCCACTCCATCCCGCCTGGTCTACTAACTGTTCCTGCTCCTAGAGCTCTCTTCTTCCACACTCTCCTCCATCTTAAAGTCCTGCCTTCTCCAGGAAGGCTTCCGTAGTTCATCTCACAGTCATCTCTCTCCTATGAATGCACAGACCAGTTGCCCAGAGCTCTCATTTGGTATTTAATTCCATTTTGCCCTGGGGTCTTCAATTAGATTCAATTCAACAAATTAAACTCCAATCAATAAAATTTTATTGAGCATGTTGGGTGCCGGAAAAGATACAAAGCTTGGATAAGTTGAGTCCCTGCCTTAAAGCAAGTGGTAGGGAAGTAATTCACAAATTTAACAAGAAGAAAGAGAAAATATTTATTAAATGTCACTATGTGCCAGGCTCCATATTGAGTACTAGAAATACAATGACAAAAATGAAACAGTTTTCCGTTCAAGGAATTAAGGAAATGGCATGTACTTTAAAACATGTAAATAAAAAATGCGTGCAAAATAAATAAATACAAAATAATATGGAACAGAAAAAGGTCTTAGCAGCAAGAAGGATCAAGAAAAGACCCATGTGGAACTCAGTTTTAAAGTAAACTAGGGACACACAATATTGCACATCTGGAAGCAACTCTCAAGGATGCCTTATCGGTAAAGTTAATTGGTAAAGTAAAGCTGAGATATCTTATGTTTCATTTGTTTGTATGTTGTCTCCCCTTTGAGACTGTAAGCTTCCAGAGGGCAGAAACTGTCTTTTGCCTCCTTTTGTAACCTCAGCAATTAACACGGTGTCTGAAACAGAATTAACACTTAAGAAATATTCGTTGATTGATTGATGTTCACAGTTTAACAACCAATCAACAGAAAATTCACAGAAAATGTTTTTTGTCCTTCATTCTCAAAGAAGACCATGACATCAGGAAGGTAATGCCACAACAAGCACATGAATTTGATTGAGTGAGGGAGTGCTGTGCTAAATCACCAGCCTCACTTTCTTTTCAGAGCCACCTGGGTCCGGTGGCCAGATATGAATCAGGACAACTGGAGATGGCCCCGGATGTGAAGCAATCAGGGTGAAATGACTTGCCTAGGGTCACACAGTTAGTGGCAAGTGTCTGAAGCCAGATTTGAATTCCTGTCCTCCTGACTCCAAGGCCAATACTCTATCCACTTTACCACCTAGCTGCTCTTAGTTCACAGAAAAGGTATCTCATGGAATGGTTATAGCGAGTTCAAGTTGTGCCATAAATCCATATCCTCTAAAACCATGGTTCACAAGCCCCCACCAATGTGTTTATCTTTTATAGTCAACCAGAGGTCAGAATCAAAGCAAAGGCGTTTAATGAAAAGGCACAATAAAAAAAGTAACAATAAAACATTTCCCCCATCAAACTATGCCATGCCCTTCCTCAAGACACACAATATTAATGGAAAGAGTAGCCACACTTAAGAAACCCATGTGGAGGGAGCACCTAGGTAGCACAGCGGATAGAGCAGTAGCCCTGGAATCAGGAGGACCTGAGTTCAAATCCAGCCTCAGATACTTAATAATTGCCTAGCTGTGTGACCTGGGAAAGTCCCTTAACCCTATTGCCTTAAATAAATTAATTTTTTTTTAAATCCATGTGGAGAGGTACATATGCAATGCTTCTGAATGACCAGAGGGCATGCATGGAAAGTCACACACTCGTGGAGATGCACACACATAGGAGATATGAAACCAGGGTATCCACCCTCAGAAGCAAGGATCTGTATGGCTGCTCCTGTCCTGTCCTAAGGCATACTTGCCTCTGTTTTCCTAGCCTATACTGGCTGCTTCTGGACAGATGCATCATCTTCATCAGAAATTGCTCTGATGTCATCCTAGATGCTCCTCATCTGGACCAAGTCTCTGCTGAATATTCTTCTTCCCCAAGCTCCATCCTACTCAGCTTCTGACTCAATAGAAATTCTTGGCTCTCTCTTCCTTCCTTTTTTTTCCCCTAAATTAAGTTTTATTTTACTTTCAAAACTAAATTATCTCCATCCTTCTACTCATTAAGAAGGCAGGAAAAACAAAACTTATAAATGATGTGTATGGTCATGCAAAATAAATTCCCTCATTATTGGCTCTCTTCTCCACAAGGAAAGAAAGGACAGTGCCATGATCCATCAGCTTAAATTCTATGGGTTTTCTCCAACTTCTTTAGAAAAGATAAACTTTTGTCTGGAACCAGAAACAAACAAGTCTTGCCCCTTCATAGTCTGGACTTTTCTTTTTAATATCCAGTATTTAACAAGCCCTTAACACTTGTTACCTGACTAAGTGTGACAAACAGGGGATAATGTGGAGAGAGAAATAGCCTTAAAACCAACTAAGACCTGGATTCAAGTTCTGTTACTGACATGTACTGGCTTCATGGCCCTCGTCAGATTATTTATCTTCTTAGTGATCATAGGCAACTCTCAAAGCCTTGAAATTTCAGGAAGGTGCCAATCCGCTCTGGTGAGGAAGTTTCCTTCCTTAAGAACTTCCTCTTCCAATGAGATCATAGGTCCAGGTCCCAGGTAAATGACTAAATTGCTCTGGACCTGTGATCTCAGTGATGTAGGGAGCTCCTGGTGTGGAAATACCTTTCACAGATGCAGCCTAGCAGCTGTTTTGTAACTTGTAATCTTGGAGATTACATTCATCTGGCTCTATGAAAAGGTCAACTTGAACTTAGACATTCCTGATTCTGAACTGAGTATCTCCGCACTGTGCCACAAATACATCATCCTTTCCTCATCCTGCTTTTGTAGGGTAGGAGGAATGTCTGACCAATTCATAAGAATTCAATGTCCAAGGGGTGGCTAGGTGGCACAGTGGATAAAACACCAGCCTCAGAGTCAGAAGTACCTGGGTTCAAATCCGGTCTCAGACACTTAATAATTACCTAGCTGTGTGGCCTTGGGCAAGCCACTTAACCCCATTTGCCTTGCAAAAAACCTAAAAAAAAATTAAAAAAAAAAGAATTCAATGTCCAAGACCTGAAAGAATGACTTCATAAGAAGCATCATGGTATCATAGACTTAGAGATAGAAGGTAGCTTGGGATGAACCATCAAGTCCAGCCTTTTCATTTTTCTGTGAGGCCCAATAGATGAAACAACTTCCCACAACTAGTAAGGATCTGAGGTGAGATTTGAACCCATGTCTTCCAAGTCTAGTGCCTCATATATTATTTCAAACTAATCAAAACTTGAAAATCCCATGGAAGTCTTTCAGAGTGATTGTCTATGGACAGGCAATTTTCCATTTAGTCATAAACAGCCCCTGAAATAGAGTGGTATTCAGAGATGTCTAGCTTCACGTGGGCTATGGCCAAGTTTCCTCGATGAGTTATGGTGTAATCTGGTTGAACATAGCATGCACTTGGGTGACTTGTGGTGGTGGCCAAAATCTCTCCCTCAGAAAAATCATGGATAAGATTCACATTCATGTCTAGAGCCAGGACCTGAGGACACTAGCAAGGTAGGGAGGGAACCCTGAGACTAGCATGCATAATAGAAATTTTTGATAAAAGTTTGTGTTCCAACCATCCACACTTTGGTGGATCACACCTATGCCCTCGTCTGTAACATGTGGATTCAATTGTAATCACAATGCACATTCATATGAGTCTTGCTGCCTGTTGACCTCACTTTTCACTCTGTTTAAATATGGTGTGACCTATGACTCCCTTTAAGGGTCAAATGTCTGACATGCGCCAGCTCTGATATGGGCCGTATAATCTTATAGATTATCAAAGCAGCAATCCTAGACTCTTTGATGTCCTGAAGGCTTGTGTGTGTACAATATGGGTACTGTGCAGAGAGGATGAGGGAGTGAGGAGTAGTGTTTGAGGGAGAGGAAGGGGGGGGTGAGAGAGAAGGGCCCTATTTGTTTAATTATGTTTCTTAGAGCGGGACCAGTCCATCCCTGGCTGCTTCTGGGCTTTCTAATGAATGGCAGCTGGAAGACTTTATTCCCCCCATCCTCCAATAAAAGACAAGTTGTCCTCACTCATGTTCAATAGGAGACTTCTTTCACACAACCCAAGGCTTCAGTTACTCTTTGGAATTTCACAGCAGAACCTAATAGCCTGTCTGTTTACTGAAATATATATGTTCACAGCTTCCAAGATTTCAGTCACAGGGATATACGGTGCCCAGACTCCTTCACTTCTGGCAGGAGTTTTTCTTCCTGAGAGAACACAAAAGGTAAAAAGGGATTCACTGGGGTCCTTCAAAAAAAGACCAAAAAAAGGCACTTTGTTACCCCCCCCATTAATGCTTTTTCAATGTCTGATTTCTTTGTCATATTTAATAATAAAAACTGTTGCTGTTTCTGGACCCAAAATGACCAGGGCAACTTCATCCTCTCCCTCTTCTCTAAGGAACCCCTCAGTTCTTTACCTTTGCATGTTCATGGAAGAAGTATAGCCCTGGGGCTATATACATGTATATCTATATATAGAGAAAGACCTGACATTCAAAGAGAGGGATTTCCACCTCTAGCTCTTTGAACCCCATCCATCCCAGAAGTCACAGAGAAAATAACTGAAAATTATTTCCCTCACCCAAAATAGGGAGCAAAAAAAAAAAACCCTCGACATATAGGATGATCAGGTATAGGTATTTATTTCTGAAAATAAATGTTCAATACACACAGAAAAATTTAAACAAATAACCAAAATGTAACTGTGATATACTCTGGGATGTTTGACACTTAAAACATCAAGATAAATGTATTTTTCAGGAAGGTTGAATAAACATTTTATATTTCACCTCAGTTGCATACTTTCCTAATAATTCCCTCTAGATCTGCATCTTCTGGGAAACCAGGCTCAAGCTAATAATGCTGGAGGAACTTGGGTCTCCAAGTTCCGTGATCTAGTCACTGTACCACCTCCATGCTGGTAAGCCCTTTGGAATGGTTTGCTCCTTCCTTCTGTCCTGTCTTTGTTATAGAAACAGAATTATAGTTCCAGAGCCAAAAGGAAATCTAGAAACCATCTAGTTTTAGAGGAGAAATTGAGGCTTAAAGATGGTATATAATTCATTCAGAGTCAAAATTTGAATTCAAAGCCTATGGCTCCAGAGTCAGGGTTCCTTCTCCACTACCATATTGTCTCCTCTTTATATTTCATGGCTACACTTATTTTCTTGTTCACACTGGCTATTCAGAACAATCAAAGTTCTGTTCAGTTCCTTTTTCTCTTTCCTCAACAACAACAACAACACACACACACACGCACACAAATACATGTGAATGATACCTTAGAGAATCCAGGATTTTTGGCAAACTGAGGCCATGGAAGGAGTGATTCTTCCTCAGCTCCTGCTTGGTAGACTAGACTAAGTTCTCCTCCTATCTCACCCCCTAGGTTGAGCTAGATTTTCTTTCCTGATACTTGATTGAAAAATTCTTTGCTGTCTGAGGCATCAAAAGACCAGTCCATGAAACCCCAGAACCCTTAGGCTTCATTGATATCCCACTGCCATGGAAGTCAACAATGACCAGAAGGGTTTTTACACAGGGCCTGCAGATACCTAAACTAGCATGCTATGGCCAAATAAATTCCCTATTATTAAACATTAGATAGCCTCTTAATATCTCATTTTAATCTTCAACTTGAACTATTGGGTCAGACAACAGCAGGCCTGATCTATAGTACTTATCAAATGCAAGAAGCAAATAAACTCTAAAAGGAAATAAGAATTTATGGAAGGAGGTGGTAGAAGGAGGGCTGACAGATTCATCTCTCCCTCAAGAGAGCAAGAGGGGCAGGAGAGAAACAGAAGACCAGCGTAGGGGTCAATGGCTATGGCCTCAGTCTCAAAGCACCATCCTTGAGAATGCTGAGACATTCCCCAAGGGGTTGCTTGGGAAGATTCTCAAGGGAGCAAGTGATAACCCTTCCATGTCCCTTCCATTGTCAGAGCAATGAACTCATCCAGTTTCCTCTCTCACCCTTGAACCTCTCTGTCTTTTTTAAAGCATAAATTTTTCAGTCTTCTCATCGTTTAGCGAAAGGAGGGCTGAGCTTTTTGTTATAGACTTTCCAAGTCTCACTTGAGTCTTCTAATATTCATATATTTATTTGTACACATGTATACATTTACTAGGGACAAGGACCACTTCATTTCTGCCTAGTATTCAACATTCCCACTGGAAGAGGGCCTATGATATCACAACATTGAGGTCAAGGAACAAGGTGTTCAACTGGATGATCAGTCCAATATGAGTTAGTATAGAACAGGCCTCGCATATAACAATGAGATCAGTATGATGATTCTGTAAACTTTCAGTTTGGTAGGCAACTTAATACCTCTTCTATCCCACATTTCTTTCAGAGTCTCCTAAATATTGAGCTTGCTCTGGCAATGTGTGCAACAATCTTATCTCCTATGTGTACCTAACTGGAAAGTACACTGTCAAACTAAAGTGAATTTGTCTACAGGATTCAAAATTTTCTTATTGTTATCAGCTCAAAATTAATGCAAGTGGCAGAGAATCAATTCATACTTTGTAGTACCTCAGCCTCAGAGATTGTATCAAGTGCACAAATTATCTGCAAATACCAATTCTCCCTCCATTTTTTAAGACTTTTCAATTAAACTATATCATAGCTTCCTCTCTTGTGGTAAAATTGCTGGTGCTGATTTCATCCCCACCAAAGATCTACAAGGCAGCGGTTCTATTGTTCAAATAGAAATGACTTAAATCTTCTGGGTAATATGGGAAGAAGTTATCCACTCCTCCCCGCCCCAGAAGATCAAGGATGCTTCCATTTTCCATTTCTATAAAAAAAAAAAGAAAAGAAAACAGTTAGGCATAGGTTATCCTATGCCAATCAGGGGAAGGGGAGAAATCTCTCTCTTAGTTGCTATCTAGATTCTTGCCAGAATCCTCCATAATAGTCTAATCCTTCACTTGGAAGATAATCAACTACTGGAGAACTGACATGGCTACTGAAAAGGGCAAGGAAAGGTTAAAATGATGTTTGTTGCTTGATAACTCCAGGAGAAATTCCAGGAGCAGGACAAAAGCCTGTACACAAGTCATTGACCTGAGCAAGACCTTTGATACTGTCTGTCATGAGGGTTTGTGGAAGATCATGGTAAAATTTGGTTGCCTGGAATTGGAGAGTCGTAGACCAATTTCATGATGATGTGCTCATATGGGTTCTAGATAATGATTGATTCTCTTAACACTTTCCCAGTTACCAGTGGAGTGAAACAGGATTGTGCGCTGGCTCGCATGGCTTTTAACAATGTTGACAGACATTAAGGAGGATGAAAATGGCATTACAGTTGGCTACCTGACCAATAGTAAGTTATTTAATTGAAAAGATTATAAGCTAAAACTAGCAGAGTAGTCGCTTATTAAATACTTGCTATTTCATTGATTCTGGATGGATGGATGGATCAATGGATCAATGAATGAATTGATGGATGGATAGACAAATCAGTGGATCGATAGATTGATAAATGGATTGATGGAAGAGTAGACCAACTAAATAAAGCAACAAAGAATACTGCATCCAATCAAATGAATGCAAATAGTAACACCAGGGATACAAATAAAAATAAAACAGTTAAAAATGAGGCACTCGTGTTCTAATAGAAAGAGATCAAGATAAAGACAATTTCAGCTTCAGGGTAATGGAAAAACCCTGCAGATCTAAGGGTGCAATGGCAAATTAGATGGCAATGAATCTTCCTGAGTATCATTTTCATGGATGAGACCACATCAGTTGAACTATTTTGTAATGCCAAGGAATTTGGTGAGGTCCCTGAGTGAAGGAGACATGAGATGAAAAATTCAAGGGGAAGGGGCCGAGAAGAGGAGAAAAAAAGGAATGGAAAGATGAGTACTGCAAGCAGGAGGTCAATACCAACAATCAGGGTTTCTATTTGAAGCTTTCCTTAGTTTATTACATAGAAAGGAATGCCAGGCAATGTCTTCCTAACCCAAGGGCCCAGGAGAATGCCACAAGGTCCACTAGGCTGGCTCAGCACATGACATGCCTGGGTCATTTATGGTATCCTTTTAGCGCTTAAGTGATGGTAATTAAGAGAAGATACCCAACCTGCTGCCTTCCAGCGATATGACCATTTAATCTGAAATCAAAATGTTTACAACAAAAAACCCCAACCAGAGAGGCTATGTCAAAAGTGTATTTAGCCCCTTCCAGGGAACCACACCCTGAACATGAGATACCCTCAGATCAGTGTGTTAGTCCATCAGAGCTAACCCAAAGAATCTGAGCCCAAA
Source organism: Macrotis lagotis (assembly GCF_037893015.1). Taxonomy (NCBI): domain Eukaryota; kingdom Metazoa; phylum Chordata; class Mammalia; order Peramelemorphia; family Peramelidae; genus Macrotis; species Macrotis lagotis. The sequence continues at coordinate 30,991,102 of NC_133660.1, forward strand.
TGTTTCTGCAATTTTTTCCTTTTTCTTCTACCAAGCCAATCATCAAGAAAATAAGCCCTTTTTAGAGCAGGGTTTCCTCTGATGGTCTCCAATTATATCTGATTTACATTCTCTAATTCAATTAGTGCTCACAAAACCAGTGCTTCAGTCTCTGAAACTGTTTAGAGCAGACCTTTTCTACAAAAAATGCTGAGAAGTTGATGACTACCAAAGGGGGAAAAAATGTATTCATGACATATTTGTAAGTCTAATTTGCACTAAATTATATTTTCTCCATCACTTGTTAAGCCTGAACAATCCACAAAACAATAAATCAAGCCTTGATTTGTAGCATTTGTCCATTTCTGAGATATAAACACTGACATTGAAACTTTAAAGATTGCTAGCTCCATCTCTTATATTTTATTTTTTTTCCTCAAGGATATGATTTTTTTCTCTCACCATTCAAATTTGATCAATGTATGGCATGAAAAGAGTGTAAAGATTATCAGTCTGCCTTCTATGGGGCAGGAGTAGGAGGAGGGAAGGGAGGTTGGGGGAAAAATTGTAAAATCTAAAACATTACCAAAAAAATGATAGGTAGAAACTACTATTGTATGTAACTAGAAAACAAATAAAATATTTATATTTTAAAAAGATTGCTATCTCCAGCACACTCTTGCCTGTGAGTTTGACAGGGTTTCTACTTACTTGACTGATTTCAGGTGAGACTAGATACGTGGTAAGGTGCCACTCTAGAATCATCTCCTCTAATGCTGGACAAAATAGCAGAAATCAGTCTGAACCAAGACAAAGTAAGTCTTTCAAAGAATATTAGATTGTTGGAACTGGAAGAGCTGATACCTCTTCCAACCCTCTAGTCTTATGGATGAAGAAAGAAGGGAAAGAAGAGGGAAAATTACTTATCCAAGTATAGTAAGTTTATAGCACAAGAAGTCTAGAATTGGATGTTTCAAGTATGGTACTTGTTACTTATCGATATCTATCTAAACTATATTAAGCTTAAAGGAAAAAGAGATAATGAAATAATATCATCCATCAAGAGATATGCACTAAATGGTATATTCTTTCTTACAGAGAGAAATAGACAGCAAAATAATAGGTAAGGATTTCAGTGCATCCCTTTCAGATCAAGATAAATCTAATCAAAAAATAAATAAGTAGGAATATAAAGACTTGAATAGTATTTTAGAAGAGTTAGATATGATTATAAATAAGAAGAGAAAACAATAAACCAATTTTTCAACAGTATGATAAAAATCCATGTAGTCATAATCCAGGACACCATAAGAATGAGTGTGGATCATGTTTTTCAAACCTCCTCACAGAGAGGCAATGGACAAGAAGGGCAAACCGAGATCTACATGTTTAGACCCAGCTACTATTTGAATTTTTGAGTGATTATGATTAATTTTCTTTTATGCAGGGATATAAAGGTAGGAGGGATTCTGAAAAATAGTAATAGTCCCATTTTAAAAGGGGGAAGAAAGGAGAGCACATCAATGAATCAATAAGAAATAAACAGAAGACAGAGGGACAAATAGGACATTACCATGTTAAATTTGAACTATACAAAAACATATGGTTGGAAAAACAAGCTACATAATGAAAGTTCATATTTCTTTCTCCTTGTATGTTGATATGTTCATGTGTGTTGATGTCTATTAAGTTGATAATGAAATGATAATTTTTTACCATTTTCTAAAAACAATCAGCCACCATCATACTCCCACTCTCTTCTCTCTGCAGCCTCTATAACAATTGTTGTTATTATTGTACCAACTCACTAGACTGGCAGCCTATAATAGGATAAACAATTCATTTTTCATCCTTTTAGTTTTTACCATATGCATTATCTTCTGAATAATCTTGGGTTGACAATGCATAAGTGACTAGTAATGAGTGACTATTTGGGGTAGTTCACTCCAGTCATTTCTAGGCCAAGAGGAAATAGCATCCTACATTTATGAGTTTCCATGTTAGGAAGACATACCTCAAAAAAAAGAGACTAGTTTCTGTCTACCTTTAGTGAAGAATATACATCTCAATTAAACATTAAAATATTTTCTTTGGTAAAATTCCCTATCTCGACCAAGTTGGAATTGTAGGAGCTATTCATGGGCCAGGCCCATCCACTCTGTTGATACATGGAAGCTTTGACTTGTTTCCTTTTCAACTTGAGTTGATTTACCCCTCCTTAAACAACCCCATGTCTTCTTCCTGGGGTTCACCATATTAATGACAAAATTAGTATGAACTCATCTTTCTATAGATCAGAATTGAGCTCAAGAGCTGAGCCAGCCTCAGCCTTCTTTGTAGGGAGGCTATGTGCTATAATCCCAGCAGGCTCAAAATGTTGTATTCCTGCAGTGATCCCTTTCTAGTCTTTGTTTCTTCACAGTTCAATTGGGGTGGTGGGCTAGATCTCTTCCAAATCTAAATAATATGATGAATCCCACAAATCTTCATAGATGTTTTGAAACATGTCTGCAGGAAGGATCTAAAAGCAGACAGGGCAAGATTTAATGCTACTCTTTAGTTCCCTGTGTATTAGCTAAAATTCAATATTTTTGCCCAATTAATGGAAAGGAATGTGCCTAGGAGCATGGTTAGCATTTATATTCCCCTCACAATACTGGGGAAGTTGGAAAAATACATATTCACAGTTGAATACTCAGCAAAGCAAAGCCCGGATGTGGTTGAAGTGGGACTTTTTTTTTTCCTTCTGAAACATTAAAGCCTTTTCAGCCCCCCCTCCATCCCATGCTTTGGGGAGATCAGATTTAAAGCCTTGTCCTGATTTAATGATGGAAATAAATCTCATCATAGAGATAAATCTCCTCACTGTGAAGATACCGCATGGATATATAAAATTGGTTACTGGCAATCAGAGTTCCCTGGGCTCATGGGAAATACATAAGGAAAAACTCAGTGGGAAAGTTATGATCATGGTCAGAGGCTCTGCATTCTCAGAGGTGTGTAGTCATGTCTCCATGGGGAGCTCTCCATCTGGAACCTCAAAGAGTCAGCCCATCTTAGCCCTGGGAGCCCCGGAGCTTCCTAGGAAAAAACAATGAATCCTGCAACCTTAGGCTGATTCTGGTAAACTTACAGGAAGTTTTCTTCACTATTTGCCTGAAGTCTGGGCTGCAGGAGTCAGTCTGATTGGGAATAAGAAAGTAGTCACCCTGGGACGCTAGGTGGTGCAGTGAATAGAGCACTGGCCCTGGAGTCAGGAGTACCTGAGTTCAAATCTGGCATCAGACACTTAATTACCTAGCTCTGTGGCCTTGGGCAAGCCACTTAACCCCATTGCCTTGCCAAAAAAAAAAAAAAAAAGTAGTCATCCACAAAAGCCTATATTGTGCCTGCTTCAAACCACTTCCATTCAGTAGCGACAGAAGACATGAAGATGCAAAATACAGACAAGGTAATTATGGGGGGGAAGGGAATAGAATGCACATTTATTAATCACCTACTATGTGCCAGATACTATATTCAAAATATTATCTCATTGGATTCTCACAATCATCCTGGGAGGTAAAGGCTATAAATTATCTCTAATTTATAGTTGAGAAAACTGAGGAAAACAGAAGTTCAGTGACTTGACCAGGATCACCCCCATAAATCAAGCTGTCTCAGTATTAGCATTTAAGGGAATTTTAAAAAGTAGATGATTCTTGAGCTCAACTTGGAAGGAAACTAAGAGATTCTAAGAGGTAGAGGTGAGGGAAGAAAAACATGGGAGATTGCCTTCTCCAAGGCTCTGAGATAAAATGGCTTGTGGAATTTTCAGTTTTTGATGACGAAGAAAAGACCGCTGTGGATGGTTCTTGAAAGCACCCAACCTTTTCCATCATATCTATCCCTTCCCTTGCTCTTTCCTATTGATTGTCTTACCTTCTCCTAGTCCCTTTCTTGTTCCAGGAAGCCAACAGTAGCCTATTCCAAAGTCCCCCTTTGTTAGGTTTCTCAGAATTATCAATGATTCATGTTTGTTACTCAAACAATGTCAAGAATAATTATCCATGATTCTTGAAACCATTCCAACTACAGAAAATTTTAAGAAAACAGAAAGAAAGTGGTTGGATACCCATACTTATGGTCAGGGCTCTGAAATCTCAACAAAACATTGCCTTCAAGACCCTGCCATAACACAGCCTGGTAATGATACCTTATTACTATCAACTTCAATCAATCAACACTCATTAGGCACCTACTATATTCCAGGCATCATACTAACCATTGGGGATACAAAAAGAGACAGTCCCTGCCTTCAAAGAACTTACAATCTAATGGGGGAGACAACATGCAAACCAATATATACAACATAAGCCATATATAGGATAAATGTTGCTGTTCACCCTTCATCCTCAAAGGGCATCAGGAAGGTGATGCCATGACAAGCATGTGAACTGGATTTGAGTGAAGGGGGCTGTGCAAAGTCACCATCCTCACTATCTTCTCCAGAGCCATCTGGGTCCTGTGGCCAGATGTGAGTCAGGATGACTGGAGATGGCCCTGGATGTGAGACAAACAGGGTTAAGTGACTTGCCCAAGGTCACACAGCTAGTACTCGGCAAGTGTCCAAGGCTAGATTTGAACCCAGGTCCTCCTGACTCCAGAGTCAGTGCTCTATCCACTGCACCACCTAAAGGAGAGAAAGTTCTGGAATTGAAAGGTTAGGGACACTTCCTATAGAAGGTGGGATTTTTAGGACTAAAAGGAAGCTAGGGAAGTCAAAGTGGAGAAGACAGTGCATTCTAGGAGTGGGGGATGTACAGGAAAAATGCCCTGAGCCAAGAGATGGAGGGTTGTGCTTCTGGAACAGTCAAGAGGCAGGTGTCACTGGACAAATGAGTACATGATGGAGAATTGGATGTCAAACAGAGCATTTTGCATTTTACCCTGGAGGCAATAAGAAGACCCAGGAGGTTTCTGAGTTCCAGGAGGAGTTGGGAGCAGGAGAGTTATGAACAGATCTTTGTTTTAGGAAAAATCACTTTGGTGGCCAAATAGAGAATAGACTAAAGTGGGGAAAGGCTCAAGGCAGATGGACTGACCAGCAGGCTATTTATTACTTCAGTCAGAAAGAGGTAAACCCTCTTAGAATGACTTCCAATCTTGGTAAAAATTGATAGTGAAATGTAAGCTACTTGAGGGCAGGGGCTATTTTCCCCAGAGAAATTTAGTTCAAATCTTTTTTTCTTATTGAACGCTTATATAGCATTTTGAAGTTTTCTAAAGTCTTTCAGTTGTATTATCTTATTCTTACATTAGCCCTGGAAGATAGATACTTTATTTTCCCCATTTTACAGGGGAATTCAACTTAATTATTAAGTGTCTCAGGCTGGATTTGAACTCAGGTCCTCCTGACTCCAAGTTCAGTGCTCTATCCACTGGGCCACCTAGCTGCCCCCCCAATATGCTTTTAATGTGTTGGTGTATTAAGTAAAAAAGAAATATATAGACATGCGTACTTTTCTAAGGCAGTACGTGGCCTACAAAAATCCTTATGTACAGCTTAGTGACCCATGTTTTTGAGTTTGACACCCCTGCTCTATGCTAATGAGCTAACAGCAAATATTTGTTCATAAACTTGTCCTTCCATCGGTCAATCCTTAAATGTTTATGTACATGCCCTGACAGACACTATGCTAAGTGATGGGGCTTCAAAGAAAGTCAAACCATCATCCTTGCTCTGGATAAGATGCTAGACCTGTAGTCAGGAAGATCTAAGTTCAAATCCAGACTCAGATATTTACTAGCTGTGTGACCCTGGGCACATCATCTCTGTTTGCCTCAGTTTCCTAAACTGTAAAATGAAGAGAATGATACCGATGACCTTGCAGGGATCAAAAGAGATATTATAATGTGCATAACAGTTGTAGTTAGGCATGTAGTAGGTTCTATATAAATGCTTATTCTCTTTCCTCCTTTCAAGGACCTTATAATTTAATGGGGTAGACAACATACAAAAATATATCTATATGCATATGTATACACTTATGTACAAACTACAGATCAGATAAATTGGAGATAAATAAAATTTTACTGCCCTCAAGAAGAGTATATACTAGGGCAGCGAGATGGTACAGTGGATAGAGCACTTGAGTTCAAATCCAGCCTCAGACACTTAATAATTGCCTAGTTGTGTGACCTTGGGCAAGTCACTTAATGCCATTGCTTTAAATAGATAATTAAAAAAAAACAGGACTGCTACTATAAATCCAATGAATAGTCATGTGCTTAGACAATTGTCAACATGGTCTTACACATTGAAAGGCACCAGTATCTACTGGAAACAAAAAAGGAAGATCTAGGTTCTAGTCTTACCAGCTGAGCAACAAGCCAGCTGTACAATAATTGACTTCATTTTATTCATTCAATAAACAAGCATTAATCTAGCACCTACTGTATGCAGACCATTCTAGCCATCTACCCTGTAGTCTATATAGTAAGTTTTTGTATAGACTATTAGTGATCACTAAAATTGGGTGAGAAAAGATTCAAAATTTAGAGAAGAAACAATTCCTGCCCTCAGAAAACTTAGTCTAGGTAAAGAAATGACACACATCTTTGTTTTGACTTTAAGTGATGGATAAGTAAAAAGAAGATATGTGAGGTGATTAACTATAATGGATGCAGCTCCTCTCAGCAGTTCAGAGATGGAGGATAGCCCCAAGAGATCTGCTGTGAACAATGCCTTCCACATCTAGAGAACAATCTGAATGCAGACCCAAGCAGACTATGTTGACCTTTTAAAACTTCTTTTATGTTGTTTCTTTCTCTCACATTATCTTTTTTTCATAATTTGGAAATATGTTAAAACAATTATATATATATATACATATATATGTATATATATATATATATATATATATATATATATATATATATATATATATATATAGCCTATATCAGATTGATTACTTTCAGGAGGGAAGGGAAGGGTGGGTGGTAGAAAAATGTGTCAAAAAATGAATATTTAAAACTATTTTTGCATGTAATTGGAAAAAAAGAAAAAGAAAAGAAAAAAGAGAAGGATTGGGAGCATGCCAGAAATAAGAAATAGAATCGAAATGAACAATCAGTTTGGAGCCAAAAAGGGGTCTTTGAGAACTGGTCTGAGCTTCTCATTTTACAAAGAAGAAAACAGAGACCCAAAAGGGTGGAATGAGACAGCCAACATCATACAGGTAATAAATGGCACCTCCATTCTTCCCATTTCACTTTTCTGCCTTCATGAATTTAGATCTATAGAAATGTCATCTAATTCTAATAATCTCTGATTCCATATTCACTGAACAAGATGACTTCTTCCCAGAAAAGATGCTTCATTCCAAAGTCTGTGTTCATCCTAGGGACAACTTGACTCCAAAGATGGGAAATCTGGCTTTCTTTGAACTATCTGGAACATTTCATCCCCATCACAGCTTTCTGAGGAAAATATCTAAACCAAGATTAGCTACAGAGCATATCTAGTGTCTCACCTACAAGTAGTTTCTAGAAAGGGACTCGGTGGATATACAAAATAGGGATTGGGTATAAGAAGTCCAATTTAATAATAACTTTAAAGTGAAACAATAACTTGTCATTTCTATTTTAAATGTCTGAATATGAATTTGAACTTATAGCTTCCTATCTACAGATATCTATCCATTGTGCCACTTCGGTGCCGTCATTTGTAGGAATGTTGGAGCAATATATTCACTTTAGAACTATACTGTATGAGCAACTTGGAAGGTTCAGATCTCCTGGACAGTCAGTTCCACTGGGTCCAGGATTCTCCTGTCATTGTTTATCTTTCCTTTGAGAAGTGGTATCATAACAAGAAACCCTTTCCTCTGAGCAAGCAGAATTAATTCAGGATGCAAGGAAATCTCAAACTCATGATGTAGCCACCAAAGATGGAAATGTCTATCACTCAGGTTCTCTGGTGAGTGGTCACAGATCAAGAAGTTCTTAGAGGTTAGTGAGGGGGTGGCTCCTCCAGGTTCAGTCATCAATCATCTCTGACACCAATCCTCAACCATGGGGAACAGCAGTCCCACCAAGAGTCAATGGACATTCAGGTCCTTTAGCAAGGAGCCAGAGCACCTGTCTTACAAGAAGGGGTGAAGCCCAGCTCCACGGTAAGTGCATGAACCCAACCCCTCTACACATTCAAACACAGACATAGCACCCAGTCCTCCAAAGACCTGCTAATTCAGTAAGCACTTAATATGCTTACAAATTAATTCATAGAAAGTAATTTCAAAAGAGAGACAGTGCTAATGGCAAATGACTTCCTTTATCTCCCTAACATTTTTAGTTGGCTATGAATGGTCTTTATTTTTCCCTTCAATCATCAAAAAACCTACTTTCACAAAAGAAAGTAAGAGAGACAGACAGACAGACAACGACAGAGAGGAAAGGAAGAAGAGGGAAAAGAAGGGGGAGAGAGCAAGAGGAACATCAAAAGGAAGGAAAGAAGAAGGAAAGAAAGAGAGAGGAAAAGAAAGAGAAGAGTGAGGAAATAGAAAGAAAAAGAGAGAGAAAGGAGAGAGAGAGAGAGAGAGAGAGAGAGAGAGAGGAAGTTTGGCTGAGTAGCAGAAAATAGAAATGCCAACATTGGGCATCAGGTGCAAGAAGAATTAAATATTCTCCTCCTTCTGGTGTCCACAAGAATGTGGCAGAATTCCCAAATCTACCCTCTTGGAGCTCCAAAGCTACCCACAGCTCATTGACGGAAACCACTTGGAGACCCAGCAGTTGGCCACAGGTGTGTTTTTAGGCCCATCCTATCTGGCAAAGGAGGCAGATAGCTTCAGCAAAACCAAGTGGCTCTGGCAGCTCCAAACCCTAGGCCTGGCTTCATGACTGACAAAATGGAAATTTGGGGTCCAGCCATGAAGTGTGCAGGAAGCTGGCTCATATGCCTCCCAATCACTCCCAGATGGCCCTTGAATCCACTTAGAGTTCAGTTTTTGGGTACATGAGGCAGAAGATTTAGATTTGATCCTTTCCATGTCTGACAAAAACCTTCAGTCCATGAGGAAACCTGTTTTTTCCCTTTTCTGCTCTCTCCACCTCATCCTATGAAGAAATAAAAAAGGCAAGCTTTAACCCTTGCCTCTTCTGTCAGTCTTTTCTCAACCCATTCCAACAGTTAGGGTTCTGATCATTGCTATAGGACACTACCTTAGCTCTCTTCCCAAGTGTCTGTCCCCAATACTGGCCACACACTGCGGGGGAACCCATGAAGGCCTTCCCATTTGCAGCCCCAGGCCTGGGATGAGGGATCCGATGACAGGCTTTCATCTGGATATAATTTATTTATTATATCAGTCCTAGATATTAAAGAAAGGGCACCAGTGTGAAAAATCAAAGGGAAAACACATTTTGGCTACAGGCTAAGCTGGAAATGATTAAAGTCAAAAGCTCCCGGGTCAGAGGAGAATAGCAGCATGTTATTAGAATAATATGTTAATGCTTCGGTCATGAAGCTTCGGTGGGTCTTTGGAACACCTGGGATGGAAATAGTTATCACACCCATACCATGCTAACAAATAGACTGAGCCTCATTGCCTAAGTGTTTGAATCTATGCATGTGACTGAACTTTATGAGCTAATAAACATATCCTTACATAAAAATCATAAAGATTCAGCCTATAAATACCACCCTAAGTCAGCTTTCTTTGCAGTTCAAGTCTCTCTGTCTTCCTGACTTTTTTCCAGAACCACCCTGATATCCTCTTACTTCTTTCCCTTTTTCTATTACTAAGGTTTCACTCAACGCAACTTGCTGAATCTAAAAATGGCGGTTGTCGCTGTTGTAAACAAGAAGGCTTGGGGAAGTGCCTATGATGGATTTCCTGTCTCCCAAATGAAATCGATATGTCAGACTGTCAAGTAGACATTGTTTTGGCAAAGAGTGTGGTCAAAGCTCTCCATCACCCCATTGGCAAAGAACTCAGTGGCTTATTTTTGACCTCTTGTTTTTATCCCTAAAAACAGAGGACTGATCATGGAATATCAGGGCACTGGATTTGGTCCCAGACAACTGGATTCAAATCCTTGTTTTCCCCCTTACTCCATGACTTTTGTCAAGTCCATAATCCCTTCTCAACCCTAGCTTTCTCATCTATAAGATGACAAGTTAAGACATCCTTACCTCTAAGGTCCCTTTGAACTCTAAATATCGGCTGCCTTGATGTTCTTGTCTCAGAAGTGGGTTGAGAGCCTGCTAAAGGTTGTTAAACCACATCTCTTTGTCCATCACTGATGGTACAGATAAGTTTCCCAGCATAGATTGTGATTGTTGAGTCATTTTCGATCATGTCCAACTCTTCATGACCCCATTTAGGGTTTTCTTGGAAGAGATACTGGAGCAATTTGCTATCTCCTTCTCCACTCAGTAGAAAGATTTCTCCATTCTGGGAAGTAATAACAAAGAATCTGTTTCTTCTCCTTTTCCTTTTCTTAGCTCTAAGCCCCCAGCAAGAGGGAACTTTTTGCAAAACACCTCAATTTTAGATCCCTTCTCTAAAAATGTTCTCGTCTTTGGGGAGGTTCCTTCCCCCCTACTAACAATATTTCTAATAAACACAGTCTGACAAGCAAATGCTATGCAGCACATTTTTTATTTTTTAAAAACATATATTTAAAGCAAAAATGAATCTGTCCCCAGAGCAGTCTGTAATAAAGGGGTTTCAAAGGGGATTAGCAACACAGATTCGGTCCAACACACCTCATGTGTCTCACATGCCTCAATCATCCCAAGTAACCTCATTCCCAGGGTTCTTGCCTCTTTCATTTAGACAGTTGCTTCTGCCTAACCTCCTATTCTCCCAGCTCCACATGACTTTTTATAGCTTCCCTTTCCCCAGCTTCATGTGTCTTGTACTCATCCCATCAGAAGTTTAGTTTCTCTCCCCAAGACTTCCACCTGGATTCATTTAACAGATATTTAAAGGTCACCCAGAGGCATGGCCTGTCACTCTTCATCATTTCTTCCTTTATGATTCGCTCCAGGAACTCATTTGTATCTCATAAAAGGATTACCTGGCTTGGTTGCATTTTTACCCTTAGTTTAATACCTTATTATCTAGCCCCTTTTCTTTGATTAGATTTGTGAAAGATCAATTTTTTTTACACTTAACAATTTTGGAGGACTCTCTATTTGCTTCTAGGATTAAATATGAGCCTCTCTATGTGGCTCTGATCTGAGTCCAACCTATTTTTCTATGTTTGTCCATTACTACCCCTAACACGCTGCATGCAAAACACGGATGGAGACTTACACAAGATAAAAGGTCAACATCTAAGAACATAAGACCGGGAAAAGGAAGCCCTAAGGGATAAGCAATGGATGATCCATCATGGATCCATAATGTGAATAAACATGAAACTCACACTCCAGACACACAATGTCAAGACCTATTAAAGACAGTCTTCAGTCTTTACGACGAACCCCCTATGGAGGGATTACAGGAAGATGCAAGTCTCTTCCATTTCACAACACAGAGGAAGTATTGCAGATTCCACAAAGTATAAGAGTAAAGTTGCAAAAGTATTAGAATTTAGGAGTGGCTGTAGAAAAGTTAGCAGGTATTTGATAGAGAATCTTCAGTACTATCTACAGGAATTTCTATTTTCATATCCATTAATAGGTAATAATGAACCTTTGTAGATTCCCAGGGAAGAGAAGAAGGGATGACATGACTAAAATTGTATCTAAATATTGTTTGGCACTAGATCCAGAAAAATAGGGGGGAAGAGTAGAAACACACCAAAAGGAGAGCCATCATGAGAAAAATATAAGGGAATTTTAATAAAGCATATAGTCAAGAAATTCTTTTTTCTCATATTATTTTTCCTTTTATCTCTTCATTCACTCAGCATATTTACTGTAAGTTCCCCAAAAGACGTTGGAGGAAATAAGCATAGATAAGATACAATTCCTGCCCTCATGGAGCTTACAGTCTAATTGCTTCACACAACTTTGTCTCTTTTAATGTTCCTCCTTTCCCATTTTCCTTCCTGCCCCTTCCCATCTTTGAATCTCATCCTAAACGTTCCATACAATCCTGGAGGGGCCTGGGTCTCTACTTCTCACTGAAGTTAGGTACCTTTGCCAGTGGCACTGCTGCTTGTGCTGGCACTAGTCCCTTGTCATACTCACTTGGCCCCACACCCTGAACTGAGGGTTTGCTGTCCAAAGTTATAACTGCTACTAAAAATATTTGACTTCTGGTGTGAGGCCTTCTCAAAGTGCTTTACAGACATTACCTCATCCATTCCCCCCTGAAAGTAGGTGCTTGATGAAGAATGGCCCCCAAAAGCTATTTGGGGGAATTTTTCCTTCAATGCTTGAGACCACATGGGTTTCAGTCCTGCCTATTTTCGGATTAAAGTATGGATGTTCTCAGCCATCAAGGGTTGCCAGAAGTCCTTTCAACTGGAGAAAGGGAAGAGTTTCTCAGTTAACATGAAAGATGCTTTGTAACCCCTTAAAACATGGAAACGTGAGGAATGAGGGGAAAGTAGAAACAACATTAATTTTTCTGTTTCCTTTAAACTCCGAATCTTTATCTGGAGATCCCCAGAGCTGATCTGGAGCTTAAATACATACATAAGTTTTTTAAATCAATAAAGATAAAACCTGAATTTACCTCTTAGTATATGGGGGTATATATATATATATATATATATATATATATATATATATATACACACACACACATTTTATATTTATATACCTCTTTGTGTAAGAATTAGTGGCTAGGAATATAAGTGATTGACTAAAGAGAAAAACCACCTTCATCCCCATCTCTGTTCTCTGAGCCATTCTCTCAAATCTCATTTTAGGGGTCTCCATGAACAGAATTTTCCCTTTTTCTGGGTGGGGAGGAAGGGTTGACAAAAATGTGTAAGAGACTCACCTGCAGAGACAAAAGAAACATCTGTAGCATTCAAAGGCCACTGCTTCAGAGAGAAGAAAAATTTTACTTCTGATTTACCAAGCCTCATTTCCCATAATGCCATTGCTTTGTTCCATTGTAGTTAGGGATTGTCAATGTACATGGTTATACTTTTCCATACTCTTTGGAGAGTTATAATACTGTTTATCAGTAATTTCTATGTATTTCATGACTGACTCTGGACAGAGAAGCAGTCCAATATATTGAAAGGAAAATGTTCTCTTTTTTCTCTGACTCCCAGAACAACTGCAAGTCTTCCCTCTGTGTGTCCCTCCAAGTCACCTTCCAAAGGCATGGAAACACACCCAGGAGAGCATGCACCCAACTGGAAAACCAGTTTCTTGTTAAGGATCTTTGTTCAATACAAAAAGTGAATTTAAAAGAAACACTAGGAAGAAGACTAGGTGAGATAGACCACATTAAGCAGGAAAAACAGGAGGCTCCATAGATCATGGAAAATCAGAAATAGCTGCATCCTCACTTATTCTTACCATTACCTCTGTCTTTCACATTCATGACCATGACAACAGCCAATGTAGCACTGGAGCAGCAGCAGTAATGTGCGCTCTTTCTGTGTGTGTGTGTGTGTGTGTGTGTGTGTGTGTGTCTGTGTGTGTCTGTGTCTCTGTGTGTGTGTGTGTGTGTGTGTGTGTCTGTAGGGCTGTCTGTCTCTGTCTCTGTCTCTCTCTCTCTCCCTCTGTCTCTGTGTCTCTCTCTGTCTCTCTCTGTCTCTGTCTCTGTCTCTCTCCCTCTGTCTCTGTGTCTCTCTCTGTCTCTGTCTCTCTCTCCCTCTCTCTCTGTCTGTCTCTCTCTTGCTGTCTCTGTCTGTCTCTCTCTTTCTCTCTTTGTGTTTAGGAAGTCCTACCCTACATGGGCTGCTACTCACATCTACCCCTAATTAGATTTCAACCCCACCTTCTTCTACAATAAAGTCAGAGACTCTCTCTTTTCAGATATTGAGACAGTTCCCACATGTCCCAGGGGTTCAGTATCAGGGACTTCATATTTTCCAGATCTTGATCTCCAGTGATTTGCTGTATTTCTCCCAGGAGTCAAAAAGTTTGTGATCCTTTGAAAAAGCAATCTCAGTGAGAGAGAGAGACACAGAGAGACAGAGAGAGAAAAGAGAGATGGACACAGGCAGAGGCAGAGAGACAAAGAGACAGAGACAGAGAGACAGAGAGAGAATATGCTAAATGCTTTCAGTGTGCCAGCCACTGTGTTAAATGTGAAGAATACATATTGTAGAAAGACAAAGGTCATGCCTGCATCCTGGGCCATCACCAGTCATATGAACTTTTGTCTTGCCAATGGATTTGGATGACTCTGGAGGAGAAAATAAAGCTGATGACTGCACAGCTCTGCCTCACCCATATCCAATTCACCCTCATGATGTTGTTGCCGATTTTTAGATGTAGAGATTGACAACAGAAGATTTAAGGCCACTGAAAAGGCAAAAGAATTCGCCTGCTCTCTGGGATGTTAAAATTGCTCAGGATTTTAGTATAGAATATAACAAAGTAAACAGGTTAAAAAAACTTCTCCTCTCCAAGAGTCAGAAGCACTTAAGACAGACTGAATAATAAATACCTAATAGAGAGAGTGTGAAGCAGAGACAGAGAGGGGGATAGGTAAAGAGAGAGACAGAGATAAAAGGACAGTCAAGCAAAGTTGACTGGGAGAGAGAGAGAGAGAGAGAGAGAGAGAGAGAGAGAGAGAGAGAGAGAGAGGCAACCCGGCCTGTAACAGAGCTCCAACTCAGGTTCTATAGTCTTGCCCCTTATCCAGAGGACAAAAGGGAATTCCCTCCCCGACCCTTACCTGACTGGAATTAGATAGAGAGTTGAAGACTGAGGAGATCAGGATACAAATTTTACATTAAACAATGAAAGAATGGTAGTTAATTTATATCTCAAGAGCAGGAAACCCCCACCCATTTAACAAGACTTAACAGCATTTAAGATTATAAGTTTTGTTTCTGCTACATTCATAATTCTCTACAGCTTTTCCCTGCATCAGTGTCATTGGTCTTCTTCCAGAAGGAAGGATGATCAACAACAACAAAGGGATTTATGGATTTTAAGATGCACTCTGAGGCAGCTAGGTGGCATGGTGGACCAAGTGCCAGACCTGAGTCAGAAAAACCTGAGTTCAAATATGACCTCAAACACTTACAAATTGTGTGACCCTGGGTAAGTCACTTAATCTCCATTTGTCTCATCTTCAAAATAGGAATAATAAAGCACCTACCTTCTAGGGTTGTGAGGATCAAACAAGACAATAATCATAAAGTACATATCACAGTTTCTGACCCATAATAAGTCCTAAATAAATGTTGACTCTCATTGTTATTATTATTTTTTTTCACTTGTTTTTTAGGGCTTTTTTTGCAAGGCAAATGAGGTTAAGTGGCTTGCCCAAGGTCACACAGCTAGGTAATTATTAAGTGTCTGAGGCTGGGTTTGAACTCAGGTACTCCTGACTCCAGGGCTGGTGCTCTATCTACTGTGCCACATAACCGCCCCTTTTCACTTGTTTCTATGCCTCTTTAATCATAAATGCATGAGTAAATTCATTCAGGGGTTCAGAAATAGCATAATTTTTTCATATTTTTGACATAAATTCTACCAAATCCCAGAGAAGTGCTTAAATCTCAAATATTTACCAGATTAGAAGTCCCTCACTGAATGAGTGCTCACACCTTCTGAGATATAGGGTTTGCAAAACTAACATTATCAGTTAAAAGCTTCCCACCATTTTCCTCTAGCCCATCCATTATTTTGATCAGTGTTCCTCCTTCCTCCAAGGCCTCCCCAAAAGCAGTCATCTTATACTTTAATTTCTAGAAAGTGAAAGATATTACTGAGATGCCTTGGGACAATATAATGAAAGAAAAATCCAACTGGAAAGACTAAAGCACATTTCTCTGTCTTCCTTTGCTACAACTCTGAGAACTTGTAGCTCCATCAATGATGGTCCAGGGCATCCTGAACTCTTGTCATGGTGAGATGGTCCACTGTGATTCCCTTGTTCAAAGTCTAACAGTCCTCTTTAATAGCACCTCCATCACTGGGGCATACAAGTTTTTAGAATCTATGATAATATTATTAACTAACAGGCTCTTGCAGTGGTCTCTGAGATCATCAATGGCAGGAATAATCCTCATCCTGCTTCCCCATCTCTTCTTTATGAGATCCTACGAGACCAGGTCTAATAGACTTAGGAGAATTTGATGAGGAGTGAAGCATCCTCTTTCCCTGATCCTTTTCCCAATGCCAGTCCTGCAAAATTTAGCTTTGGCAGCAACAACACTACTCTTTCCTCTTGGGTACATTTAACCGGCCCCATGTCAGCTTCTCTGAAGTTATAGAAAGTATTCCTCTTTTTCTGATTTTCTCCTAATATTGCCGTTCATGTATCAACTTATCATGGTATCCATTCTCCTCTTCTTTTGGCTTTCCAAGAAAAGGCTTATCCATGAGATCACATCCCACTAGATTTTCCTGAGTTTCTTCATCTAGCTTTGCATCTGTGGGATAGCTTAGTTTCCATGGCCCACATTCAAGAAATCAAGCTTGAGGAGGTTAGAGGTAAATTTTTGTAAGGTAACATAAGTGATTTCATGGACCCTCTTCCAATGGAGTGAATGCTTTCACAGTTCTTATAATTCAGCACAAATCAATAAGCATTTCTTCATTATAGCATTATCCAGGGATGCTCTTATGTCAAACCAATCCCATATTTCTTTGGATACTTGGATCAGTTTGTTGTGCATGCCTGCTCCTCCAGGGACCTCACTCTTCTTGCTACCAATCTCTTCAACTGTTCACTCAGAAGATGATTTTGAATGGCAATTTCCTTTGTGTTGTGAAGACCAGTGAACACTACCTGAAACATTGGATCAGGGTCACAGAACCCCTCAATCTTTTCTAAGCACTTAGCATGAAAGACCAGGCTTTCTTTTCTTCAAAGTTTTCAATGTTCAGGGGTGGAACCTCTAATACTTCTATCATACAATTTATCTTTTCCTTTGCAGAAACTCACTTGCCAGTCCTATAGTAATGATGACGATGATGATAATGCTTGTCCTTCATTCTCAAAGAAGACCTTGGCCTATAGTAATGCTATATACACAGCCTAGACTCCTAGTTAATCATCCCCAGAATGGCAGGGTCCTTCCTGAGAGCATGCTATCTTGGGTCTTGCCATCCACAAGGCAAATAAAGAAGGAGGGAAATGGAATTTTATTCAATCTTCTATAATTTATAATGGGTAAATAGGCATTCTGGCATGGACTTGCCAACAGCTAAGTCTTCTCCTTGTAACCCAGGGGTGGCTGAGGCTCATAGTGGAGCAAAGTGCCCCTCTTATGGGAGAGAGTCCTCTAAGAACAGATAACATTTTCATTTCCGGTACAATGGACATGGAATAGTCCTCCCCCCGCAGATGAGGTGTCTGATTCTGATGGCAAGAATCTGGCATCATCTTCCTATAATGAGAGTCTCCTAGGGCTCAGAACCTTGGCAGTTCCAATGTTTTATCTTCTTTACTCACTAATGCTATGTTAGGGATGGAGACAGGAACTGTGACTTCCATGGTATGATGAGGAAGCTGTGGGGCTCAGCATCTTCTCTGCAACTTAGTCAAAAGAAGCCGCTTGAGAGCACAGAGAGGTAAAGTGATTTGCTGAGTCACACAGCCAGTTGTCTCAGAGACTGAACTAGAATCCATATCTTTCTGGTTCTGAGGCCACTATGCCGCACAGTCCCCTCCTAGCTAATATTGCTTTTTTTCCCCCCTAACTTTTCTTAGTTCAGATCAAAAAATGCAATCCAATTCACAGGTTCCCCAATATTCCAAACATGAATTTTTGTTAGCAATCTTGAGGGTGGATAGAGCTAGTCATTCACAAAACACATCTTTAGTGACTTTCCTTGTCTTCATTCTCCTCTCAATTATTCTAGTCTTTCTACTCTTTTATTGTGTCTTTCAAAAAATCTGTAATCATCTTAGCTTCATACTTAGGGTCTCCTCCAAATCTCAATATTCCCCTTATGGATGTTCTTCAGCAGTTATATTTTCATGATATTTATACATAGAGAAGGGAAGGCAAAGGAAGGGAAGGGACAAGAAGTCAAGGAAAGGCCAAGGGATGAGATGGCAAGGTCAATGGAAAGCAAGGCAAGGGAAAGGGAAAGAAAGGCAAGGAAAGAAGAAGGAAAGTAGAACTTTATTTAATCTTCTACAATATATAATGGGTATAATAGGCACTTTAGAAAGGTTATGATTCAGCAACTAGAGAAATTTAAACAATCTGATGTGAGAAAGAGTAAATAATAGAAAGATACATAGAAACCCATTTCATAATATGGTCTCTCCTCCCTCCTCACTCCTTAAGTCTCATGGTCTCATTTTGAACATTTTGCTGACATACTTTAAGGACCTTGAAAATATCTGAGGTTTTCTCATTTGAAATAAAAGAGTAATGTTTTATTGACTTAATAGAATTTCTTTATGGAGGACTCCAGACTGAAGTGATTTTTGCAGTAGGACAATTTACATGTACCTTCATAAGTTTGAACCCACAGGCCAGTGAATACATTCAACTAA
This sequence comes from Macrotis lagotis, assembly GCF_037893015.1. Taxonomy (NCBI): domain Eukaryota; kingdom Metazoa; phylum Chordata; class Mammalia; order Peramelemorphia; family Peramelidae; genus Macrotis; species Macrotis lagotis. The sequence continues at coordinate 31,009,677 of NC_133660.1, forward strand.
ACATATAAGGACTGATAATTGGACCCTAAATGTAAACATGTAGCAATAACAATAAGATATGTTGACCTTTCAGTGGATTTGTCATCTCCCCAACATAACTACTTCCTAAAAAGTTACAGATAGCAATCTTCTTATATCTTCTCATCCTGTGAAATCCTGCCCATTGATTCTCATATATGTGAAATACAAAATCTCTCTTCTGAGATGAGCATCTCCATTGAACATTTAGAAAATCCTGAGGATCACCCTTAGCATAATAATGGAGAATAGTGAGGTGGTCCAATGGACAAAGCATTAGGTCTTCCTGACCTAGAATCAGGAAAATATAAATTCAACTTTCTCAGACACTTAGTAGGTATGTAATCCTTGGCAAGTCATTCAGCTGTTACCTGCCTCAGTTTCCTCATCTGTAAAACAAGGATATTAATAACTCCTACTTCCCAGGGTTGTCATGAGGATGAAATGAGAGGATATTTCTAAAACATTTTATTGAACTTTAAAATGCTATTTAAATGTCTGCAATTTGTCTAAATAATTTAAGCTTAACAAAAGTAAACCAGTCATTTCACCAGTGAAATATGAATGTAAAGGGAGGAGGAGGAGGCTCTAGGCCTAAATCTCTGTCTGGAAGGAGATAGGGGAAAAAGGAGAGGAGAAAAAAAGATATCCCACAGCTGCTTGGCTCTCAAGCAGAGGGGATAGCATCCATTACTGTTATGGCTTTTCCTCCATTCTTTTTGGTGCCATCCAGTCACTGTGAAGTGGAGGAGAATGTTGGCAAAGGCATGGTGAATCTGGTAGCTCTGGACCCAAATCAAACAACTTCTGCCTTGCTCTCCCTATCAGAGCTCTCACTTCTCCTACTGTACTGTTTCCCAGTGTGAGCCCCATTGCTCCAAAAAACTCCTAAAGGGCTGTCTTCCATTTATTTCCAGATCCCACACAATGCCTTTCCCTTTAATAACAAATCATATCTCCCAGAGCTCTATGTGATTAGCCCCTGGCAGCTTACCTATGAAGCCTCTAGTCCCTCCTCTTAGCCTACAAAATGGGGGAAATGGGAACCCATAAAAACAATCCCTTGTTTTCATGGGAAATTTAAGATCCGTTTAAAAAAACGAAAAGGTTTTGCAATTTCCTGAAAGCAAGTCAGCCTACTGTCTGTCTCCTATTTAATTCTAGGTACAACTAATTGTCCATCAATCCTCTCTGTCCCACTTATACATACTATTAAACAGACTGGTAGAAGGGTATCCTTTCAAATTTGTGCTTTGAAATCTGAGCAATGGATATTTTTCATCCAATCTGTCCTTCCTGTATAGATGAACAGACCAAACTCCCTCAAATTATTACAGATCTTTTCCAGAAAGTTCAGTTCTGGGGTGTTATGTAATCAGCAAACCATCATCCACAAACAGAAACATCTAGAGAACTTTTTGGAGCATATGAATTTCTTCTTTTACCTGAACTTTGCACTAAACCTCTTCCATCACAATGGCAAACATACATCTTTCTGTTTTAGGCCTCCTTTGACACTTATTACCAGGAGGTGAGGGGAAATCATTGATTGTGATTATTTCTGTTGTTATATCTTCCAAGGAATTTTGAATGATCTCGTATGAATAGAGGATAACTTTCTGTTTTAAAAAAAATAAATGTGAGTAGATTTGTTGTTCCACCAAATCAAATCAACAAACAGGAAGCACAGTGGGACCTTAATCTAGTCTTCTTTCTCTTTCTTGTATAGGATTTATAGGATATCCAATCTCCATGCCTTTGCTTTGACCATCCTCCATCCAGAATAGAATCTTTATTCACCTTCCCATGGTAAAATCCCTCTTTTCTTTTAAAATGCAGATTAAAAAAAAAAAAGAAAAAGAAAAAAGGGGAGGGTGGAGCATCAAGGTGGTGGAGTGGATGGAGCACCAGCCCTGGAGTCAGAAGGACCTGAGTTCAAATCCAGTCTCATACACCTAATACTCACTAGCTGTGTGACCTTGAGCAAGTCATTTAACCCCATTGCCTTGCAAAAAAATTGAATAAATAAATGAAATGCAACTGAAACTTCACAGTCTACATAAAGTCTTCCCTGATCCTCCCAACTACCAATAGTTTCCCACCCAAATTACTTGCATTTTGCTGCTTTGTATTTATTTGCGTTTTCAGTCTGCCAATAACTTTTACTAAGACCTATTATAGTTTGATGATGTTATTTGTCCTTCACTCTCAAAGAAAACCATGACATCAGGGAGATGATGCTATGACAAGCACATGAATGGGATTTCAGAGAGGGAGTGCTGTGTTAGAGCAGTTAGGACCCAGATGGCCCTGGAGGAAAAAAGTGAGGCTGATGTCTTAACCCAGCACCCCTCCACTCAAATCCAATTCATGTGCTTGTCATGGTATCACCTCCCTGATGTTGTGGTCATCTTCAAAAATGAAGGACAGACATTATTATACCAGAGTCTGTCTGTAAGATATGATGAAGTTACAAAGAAAGGCAAAGCATTATATCTTTGAGAAAAGAATGAGTATGTATAAATGAGCTATAGACGAGATAAATCAGAGATAACCAACAAAGGGAAGGCACCACAATCAAGAAGGACTGGGAAAGGGTTGGGAGGATTGTAGAAGATGGGATTTTAGCCAGGAAGAAAGTCAGGGAATCCAGGAAGGTGATAGAGATGAGGAGGAAGAACACAAAGAACAACTTCTTTTTGCTTCTCTGCAAGACACATGTCTAAAGGATTATGACAAAGAATTCCATTTGTGTCTTCAAGTCTATGAAAGAATGCAAAGAGATGGATCACCTTATAGGAGATCTGTACTAAAGGTAACAATTGTGAGACTGATATGAAAAGAAATAATAAAGAGGCCAGTGTCACTGGATTAGAGTAAATGGTAGAGAAGGAGATATAAGGTGTAATAAGACTAGAACATTTAGTCTGTAGTCATTTATACATGTATTTGTAGTCTTACTCATTAGAACATCAGTTCTTTACAAGTGGGAATTATTTCATTCATTGCATTTCTATTCCCTAGCACTCAGAATGGTATCTGACTTATGATACCCACTTAATAAATACATATTGATTAATTGATGGATTGCTTGGTTGGTTATATTTTCTGCATCTTTCATTTAATCATGAGAGAATAAAGACATAGCTCATTGTTGAATATTGCTTGGGAAAGCTTTCTTTGTCCCTACTAATGCCTTCATAGAGGGTGAGGGCTAACTTCTATAATTATTTGTTATAGATCACACCACTAGGCATATTTGCCTGATAATTAGTGATATGAGATGAGTTTAAGGGGTTCTCTCCATCACCTTTTTCTGGATTAATAAGGTCTGAGATTTTTTTTCCATCCCTTTGATATCTTCTCCCTCCTTCAAAAATAACCCTCAATGCCCTCACAATTGTGTACAGACCTCTATATTTACATGATCTGAAATGACTGCTTTTCCTATCATTGTTCTCATTAATAACATTTCTACCTACTCTACAAGTACACCCAGGACTGTGTTTTTAGGAGCCAAGGGTGATGATTCCAATTTGTTAAAATGCTCTTTTGCAAATGTTTTTTACCCATTTTTTTCTTGCATTTGTAGTCCCTTCCATTTTCATCCTAGAATGGTCTTCAAATTAGTTTGATTTTGTGATATCTTGTCATGCTTTCTTCAACCCAGTTTTCCTCCACTGCTTCTCTTCTCGAGATAAATTATCTTTTATCTTTCTTTCTTTTTTTGTTTTTTTTTTTAGGTTTTTGCAAGGCAATGGGGTTAAGTGGCTTGCCCAAGGCCACATAGCTAGGTAATTATTAAGTGTCTGAGGCCGGATTTGAACCCAGGTACTCCTGACTCCAGGGCCGGTGCTTTATCCACTGCACCACCTAGCCACCCTTTTTCTTTCTAAGACTTTATAGACTAGTTTATAGTTTATAGTCTAGCCCAGTGTTATCTTTGACATCATCTCATTCTTGTTTGGAAAGTAAGCCAGAAGTTTACTAAGACACTTTCCAGTCCTTTTTGTCTCCTTGTTTTGACAATCAATTCACAGTGGTTAAATTTCTGTACAAAATTATTATACTCAGTTTTGATATCATTTCTGTTGTCTATTCCTCATTTTTGAATCTCAATGACTTGTTTAAATAGCAGATCATATCTTTTTGAATTGTCTGAAATGCTGTAAAACATACAGAAGAAAATAAGAAATTCAGAATGAGACAATAAATGGAAATTTTATAATTCATATTATATTTAATGTTCAAGATCTTGAACTCAAATGAAATCCATAGTTTCATATATAATTCCCTTTTTTGTTCTTAGTAAAAAGGAAAGAGAGAGAGAGAGAGAGAAAATACTTCATAGTTTCCCAAATGCAAGATCTTATAAATAAAGCCACACAACTCAAAATTTATGTCATTCCAATTAAATATCTATTACAAAAACACTCATTCATCCTTCATGGTACAGTCAGTCTCAGCTGACCCAAGCTCATTCCTAACTTCATTCCTTTAGACATTTCTCCCCAGCTCTTGTGTTTCAATCCAGCCAAACTGGCCTTCTCTTTCTTCCTCATACATGATCTGCCACCTTTTCTGCCATTTTACACTGGCTGTCCTCCATGCCTGAAATGCATCTGTCCCTTACCTCCACCTGTAAGGTACATTAGCATGAAACCTTCCCCCATTCCCCCCAACTATTAGCACTCTATCTCCCAAGCTACCTTGTATATATTTGTATTTATTAACTTTATATTGATATATTTATATACATACAATGTATATATTTGCACATGTAATATTTATTTATTATATTTATTTCTATATGGTATTGTGAATGTTTATGCATTGCAGTGTATGTATTTATATATTAACTTGTTGCCTCTCCATTAGAATATAATATACTTACAAACAAGGATCATTTCATTTTTTTGAACAGCTAGGTACCTATTGATGTGAATTATGACTCCTGAGAAGTGGTCACATTATTAAAATCCACACGACATATTTCCATTGGGCTGGAACCAATTACCACATTTTACATAATTATACCTTCAAAAGGTTCATATTCAAATACAAACAACAACTTCACAGGATACCTTGTTCACACTAATTGGGACTTGAGTATGTGTCTGTCATATAGAAGAAGGCTTGTTGATTTGTTGATGAAAAATATAACCTCTTGAATGCTAACACTAAAGTGGGTGTGAGTGGAGAGGACGTAACAGGGTGTAGGGAGTGGGGAGTCCAAAGATGAAGAACTAATACTGACGTGCACAGTGGATGAATTGGGGTGATTTATGTATCGTACTGGAGATTTTGTAGTTTTGTGGATGAGAGAATCATGCCTTGACATTCCATTAAAGGCAGAGTGAATGACTTGAAAACCCAGGCTCCATGTAATTTGGAACAATTTCTCCAGGGATAGAACAAAGATGCTAGGACATTGATAAACTGGCCCTGGTATCAGAATCCAACAGGAGTAAGTCATTTAAACTGTTTAAAATATACTCTCCAACACTCCTACCTACCTCCGAAAAATAAAAGAAATCCAACCATGTGTGACTGAGGGCTCTTTGGCGCTGCTGAGGATTAGGTCAGAGATAGTTATCAACAGGAAAAGACAGGAATACACTCTCTGATTTACTTTACTAGTTCCCCAGAGTCTCTTCACACCTTGGCCAGAAACAAGCCAAAAGCCCAATCTCCAAATTTATGCAGCTCTGTGGAATTGATGGTAGTCAGGTCTGATAGATGGTCACTGCCTGGGGCCTCCTAAGGCGCTTGGTGGGATTCCAGTTCAGGGATGAGGTGGAAACCGGCTTCTCTTTGTGGCTGGAGGAGATCAACTAGACTTGCCAAAGGTATCAAATGAGGGGTGAGAGCAATATGCACAACAATTATCCAGGAGAGATATTAAACTTCTACCAAGTAGCACACCTCTCTTTGGGAATCGGGCCTCATTCTTACCGGAGTCTGGGGAGGGTCCTCTTAAGAATGTACTCAAGCAAGCTGCACAGCTCCAAGCTTCCACTCAAGTTTTCAGTGGAAGAATGAAATTCAATTCAATGAGTAGTTTATAGAATATCTACCACTAAGAATAAGAGACAACTTTAAGCTATTAAATTTTAAAGTTGTTGAAGGCTTAAAAAAATACCCATAAATTAAATACAAGTATGGGGGAAGGGCTAATACCTGAATGAGTCAGGAAAATCTTATTGGAGATGACCTTTGATAAAGGAGTTGATGAAATGGATAGAATGGTGGACTTGGAAGCAGGAAAACTAAAGTTCAGATCATCACCAGCTGTGTGACCTTAAGCAAATCACTTAACTTCTCACAACTTCAGTTTTCTTTTATAAAATGAGATGCTAGCACCTACTTTATTTTTTTCTAATTTTCAGTTCCAAACTCTCTCCTTTCCAACACCCCCTCTTCTACCTATGAGAAAGTAATAAATACAATATCTATTATACATCACATTTACATAAATAATCATGCAAAATATTTCTACATTGTCCACGTTGCGGGGGGGGGGGGGGGGAAGAATGAAAAGGGAAGGAAGGAAGGAAGGAAGGAAGGAAGGAAGGAAGGAAGGAAGGAAGGAAGGAAGGAAGGAAGGAAGGAAGGAAGGAAGGAAGGAAGGAAGGAAGGAAGGAAGGAAGGAAGGAAGGAAGGGAGGGAGGGAAGATGAGAGAAAGAGGAAAAAGAAAGCTGGAAAGAAAGCAAGAAAGCAAGAAAGCAAGCAAGCAAGCAAGCAAGCAAGAAAGAAAGAAAGAAAGAAAGAAAGAAAAAAGAAATATGCTTCAATCTACAGAATTCATGAGTTCTCTTTCTGGAGGTAGATAGCATTTTTCAGCATTAGTCCTTTAACATTGTTGAATAATACTTTTCAAGATTAGTATTGTATCAAGTGAAACAACATGCAAAGCACTTTGCAAAGTTCTAGTAGGATATAAATGCTAGTTATTCATTTTATCTCATTGATATTAAAATTTGAGTTTCCTAGGATTTAAAAAATTTTTAATCCCCCTGCATTTTAATCATTAAAGCAAAAGGACACAAGTGAGAAATGGAATGAAAGGTTTATGGTTTGGCCCTTGATTAGGAAGTTCAATAAAAGTCATGGACATCTTTAAGGCCCCAGATAAGAGTTTCTTGATCCTTCCAATTACCAATGCTCCAACAATATTTTGTATTTGCTTATTTGTACACATGTTGTTTTCCTCACCTACCCCGCTTCCAGAAAAACATAAGCTCCTTGAGGGCAGGAACTGTTACCATTTCTGTCTTTGTGTCTTCTGTGCCTCAACACAATGTCTAGCCTATGGTGTTTATTAAGTGCTTAGATTAAAGTGACTGGAATTAAATAGAACTGACATGAATTAAGAAATAATGGATGGCCATTATCAGATGAGATCATGGAAACCAAGGAGAAATGAATCGAAGACACAGGCAAATACTAGCATTAAAACTAAAACACAAGAGAGACTTATTTAGGGAGAATTAATCTCCCAATACACATCACCATTCAGGATTATTAGGCACTTATGATACCATAATTCTTTGTGTAGTGCCTCAAGTTGAAAATAAATGGTAAGTATGGATGAAGACTGACCATAAATCAATCATTATCCATTTCTGCCCCCAAACCCCATCCAAGGATTCTTTTCTACCCTTTATCTGAAAATTATTGATGATTGAAAAAAGTGTCAATGAAAAGTAGTAATTGGCTTAAATAGAAGCCCAGACTAAGCTACTAACCAATTCCCAATTATCAGAAGAAACCAGTCCATGAGTCAGGCAGCAAAGGAAGAGGAAGAAATGCTACCAATGGCCATCAGTGGCTCCTGAAAATCAGCCACAACTGTTGATTAAGCTCCTCCAACTCCACAGGAAACCCACAGAACTGGCAACACTAGAACAGCAATATGTATCCCTGAACAACTTTTAACCAGGTTTCCTGAGCAGAACTAGGCCAAAACTAACATGACGTCCATCCTCTACTAAAATGTCCTCCTGACTTAAACCACTTTGGCCCAGTCCACACGCAGCTGCCATTATCTTCTTTAATAAACCAATAAGCTGTGTGTAGGGAGAGCAGAATCAAATTATCTAAATCTTAGAGAAAAGAAAAAGAAAAATGAAAAGAAACCTTTTAAAACAAATGGCCAACATCCTTATAAATCAAGCTGAGACTCACAGTTGCCAATGATTGTTTCAGCCAAGGACAGTGAGGATGGAAACTTGGATCTCACTAGTGTTGTAGGGTTTTAAAAAAAGATGACAATTTCCTGGACTCCTACGGCCCCCCTCCTCAGTCATTTGATTAAAAAATCTGTAGACCAAAGACCAGCATTAGATTCTCTTGTCAATTCATCTCCAGCATTTCCCCCCACAGGACTGGATGACCTGTTCAAGTTTGGATTTAAAAATCTCATGGAGGCTCATCGACCCTTGCAGAAGATCTCTTATTATTTTAGCAGGGTTTAGAAGAAATGATTTTGAATGATTTCTCTGGGCCTCAGTTTCCTCTTCAAATCATTACCTTTCAAAGTCCTTCCCATTTCTTGAAGCTATAACCCACAAGGAGATCCAAAAGGAAAATAGAATTGTCTGAACACATTGAAGTGGAAGTAGAAGAAACTCATCACCTACTTTTAGAATCTGGTTTTTTTGGTGTGTATAAAAAGAAACTCTGAGATAATAGTTTACATGAGACAAGTAAAAATCCCCAAGTTCAGGGGCGGCTAGGTGGTGCAGTGGATAAAGCACCGCCCTGGAGTCAGGAGTACCTAGGTTCAAAGCCAGTCTCAAACATTTAATAATTACCTAGCTGTGTGGCCTTGGGCAAGTCACTTAACCACATTTGCCTTGCAAAAACCTAAAAAAGAAAAAAAAAAATCTCCAACTTCAGTAAACTCATCAATGACAAGAATTTTTTTTAAAAAACTGATACAAAGTAATTTTTGTCAAAACAATAACCAAACACCAAATCATTAACCCATCATTCTGGGCATTCCAAAGGCTATTGGCCTTCTCTCCCTAGTCCCACAGCCCAAATGCCAGGGGAGACTACAAAACCTTGAACTATTCAAATTTAGACCTCTTTTTTTTTTAGGTTTTTGCAAGGCAAACGGGGTTAAGTGGCTTGCCCCAGGCCACACAGCTAGGTAATTATTGTTTGAGGCCATATTTGAGCTCAGGTACTCCTGACTCCAAGGCTGGTGCTCTATCCACTGTACCACCTAGCCACCCCCAAGATCTCTTTTTACCAAGGACAATTGAGACCCATGAATTGGCCTTGAGATCAAAGAAAAACGAAAGTGGAACCTTGTGGAAGAATGTTGATCCTGGACAGCAAGAAAGTGGAGAAAAGGGAAACTATTAATAAAGTGCTGATTAAAAATAATTGAAATAAATTTTACATTCTATGATGCAGTTATTGTGCAGTAGCACTATCAAAATTGATAAGCTCACCAAAGCAGGATGAGTAGAAACAAAAGAGAATGAGATCATAATATGGAACTGGATAGTGTCTCATAGGTTATCTGATCCAAACCCCTTATTTTACAGAGGAAGAAACTGAGGCATACAAAGGGTAACTGATTTGCCCAAGGTGATCCAGATAGTAATCATCAGAGGCAGGATTTGATTTGAAAGCCAGTACTCTTTCAATCATCCTATGTGGTCTCCTAGACTTTGGGTGATCCCCACTGTCAGGAGGAAGAAAAAAAAAGGACACAAAGAAGACATCCAATGAATGGTCTTGTTGGTATGAGAATAACCAAGATGGCATCATCTCATCACTTCCACAGGAGGAAAGAACTTCCAAAAATATGTATTCATAGTATCAAATGTCTCAGAGAAATTAAAGAGCAAAGGCTATTATTGAAGGGAAATGAGAGCAAAGGAATCAAAATAACAGAAGGCAACAACAATCTCCAACTATTAGGAAAACACAAACTGCTATTTTTTTCTCAATATTTTGGGTCTGGACAATTTTAAAATTACTTGATTTAGAATTAATAAAGATACTTACAACAACAGAGTTGTAAGAAATCATATAACCAAACTTCCTTATTTAGAAAATTAGAAAACCAAGAAAAATAATAATAATAATAATAATAATAACCATAATAGCAGTTATTTAAGATTTACAAAGGATTTTGCACATATTATTTCATGTAAGTCTCACAATAACCTTAGGGAGGTTCTATTATTGCACCATTTTAGGGATAAAGAAGTAGGTAAGACAAGTGAAGTTGCCCAGGGTCACACAGCTAGTGTCTGAGATTCAAACTGATGTTCAGTGCTCTAACCAATATCTAATCTAGTCACAGAAAAGTCAGGTGGTGTCTTACCCAAAACCACAAAGTAAATTGTCAAGAACCAAGACTTATACTTGGTAAAGTGTTTGCTGCTCTTGCTATGATATAAGATACAAGAAAGCATATTATTTAGCCATAAATAAATTTAATTGGTACTAGAATTATAAATATCAACAGCATATATCTAAATTGATTTTTATGAAATGTTCAAAATATATAATATATAATATGTAATATGTAATATATAAGATATAAGAATTGTTATAAGGAAGCACTTGCTAAAATAGTATCATCTGTTATTTATATCTATTTTCTAGTTCATAGGATTTTATTCTAGAAAAACTCTTTATCGTATTAGAAATGACACATACTAGGTAAGTGACCTTAGGAAAGTCATGTAGTTTCATAGTGCTCTAGACAACTCTCTAAGATTATAATTTGTAGAGAAGGTGCCAACCTGACTTAGTAGAAGGTGCTTTCTTCCCTAGAAGTTCCAAATACCAATGAAATCATAGGATTAGTTACTGTCCTAAATCTTTTCTTTTTCCAAAAGACAAGCATTATTCCACATCTTGACTAGGACTCTGGCAGTTGGATTGACAAGAAAGGAAAGGACAAAAGATGGGAAACCAAGAAAATGATCAGGGTCAATTAAGTTCTAGGGTTTAAATATGTAAAGATAATCATGAATCAGTTATTCAAAGGACAGGTATACGGGAAAGTGAATACAATTCATTTTTTAAATTATTTATTAATTCTTATTTGTTTTTATAAATATTTATACATCTATAAATAATTTTTATCATTTGTAATAATAAATTATTATTTATTTAAATTACTAAATAATTGCTATGTACCAAACATATTAAATGCTGAAGATGCAAAGTTTGAAGGGAAGCACAGCAACATGTAAATATAAGATTATATTTAATAGGCTTGACCATACTTTAAGTCAGGGATGCACTGATAAGTGTTTCACAACTGGATCTCTGAAGAAAAAAAAGAAAACATAGGCACAAGGCACTTTTGAGTTTTATCTACAATATAAATTCTTTCACCATCACTTTTTAAGCCAAGATAATCAATAAAACAAAAAAAAAATCTATCCCTGATTGAACAATTCACTGCCCTCAACTGGTCACATGCCCACTGTTGATAGGGGCTTCTGTTGATTATTTGCCTTGCCTTGGAGGAAGCTTCATTAATCTCTGAAAACTAGACACTCGAGATATTAAGTATTTGCAATTTCTGGGGCATAAATGTTCTCACAAAACATTTAACAATTGGCTTTCAGTTCAGAGCTGTTTCTAGAACACCTGTACCTGAAGGAGTAAATGGAGTTATCTTGTAAGAACTCAGTTGTGACACTTCATAGTTTAGAGACTTAACAATTTCATTTTTAACCTGCTGGTAAGAGAAACCCAAATTCATTTGAGGGAAGTTCACACTTAGAATTGTATAAGCCATCATGTGAGTTTTAACACAAATTTAGAACTGGAAAGGAAATGGGGGTCAATCAATCCCCTTAGTTAGCAGATGAGAAAAGTGAGACACAGAGAGGGGAGGTAACTTTGTCCAAGGTCATATAGCTAATAAATAGTAAAGGGGCACCTGAAATCCTCTAACCCCCAAATCTGCTATTTATCCTACTAAATGATGAATTAAAGTCTAACCTGACTATCTAGGGCTCCAGGAAAGACTCAGAGGAGGGAATCCCAGAGACTCTAATGAACAAGGATACATACATGAGTACACATTTCCCAAAGGTCTTGGGTCTTCGAACCAAGATAGAAGGCAGCTAGATGGCTCTATGCCTGCTGCCAAGAAGATCTGAATTCAAATCCAACCTCAGATACTTCCTAGCTGTATGACTTTTAGCAAGTCTGTTTGCCTCAGTATCTGTAAAATGAGGATCATAATAGCACCTCTCTCCCAGGGTTGATGTGAGAATCAAATGAGACTATTTGTAAAATTGTTTAACATAGTAGTGCTCTAGAAATGCTTATTCCAACCCATCTCATTTGCCCTGGGAAAGACTTCTACTCAGATTGTTTGTGGGTTCCAACTGAGAAGGAGGGAAAGAAAAGCAGCCCTGAGCCTCCAGGTCTTCTCTCTGCAATGAAAAACAAAATGCAACTGGAAGAAGATGATACAAAATATGAGATGAAATATCTTCAAAGCCATTCACAGAAGGGCAGCTAGTTGGCAAAGGGGATGGAGCAGCAGCCCAGGAGTCAGGAGGATCTGAATTCAAAACCAGCCTTAGACACTTGACATTTATAAGTTGTGTGACTGGCCCTGGACAAGTCACTTCACCCTGATTACCCTCCAAAAATGTTTTTAAATAAATTTTTTAAAACAAATTTTAAAAAATAAAACCAAAGACATTCACAGAAGCCACAGGTAACTAACAGTAGCCAGTGGAGATGGAAAGCATGCGGTCTTCTGTCACCTCACTCCTTGATATAGCCTCTTTATAGTCTTCTATCCAATGACACTGCCTCCTGGTTGAAACATGAAAATTATTTTTCGCCTCCTGTCTCCAGAAAATTTGTCTGGATGTCTCCTATCCCTCCTCCACTTGGACAACTAACCATTCTTTCTCCTTTTCACTACCAATTAAACTCCCACCTTCTACATTCAGCTCCTCCCCACTCTTTCCCAATCCCTCCTAATTCTAGTTCCTTCCCTCTCTTCATTATTTTGTGTTTATCCTCCCCACATACACACACATACACATTTTTGTATTTATGTAATATACATATACATATATGTGTGTGTGTATATATATATATATACATATATAACTTGTATTTATTTCCAATTAGATTGTAAGCTCCTTGAGAGCAGGACTATTTTTTGCCTCTTTTCTCTTTTGTATTCTCAGTGCATAGTGTATAATAAATCTTTCCTAAGTGACTGACTGACCTGAAGAAGATGACCCCAACAGCTGACATTGGTAAGAAGAATAGCCTTCTAGTCTATTTCTTCTTTGTCTCTGCTTTCTTCATGTGTTTTCCTGAGGAAAATGATGGGAATTTTGAAAAACTTTCTCTCTTTCCTTTCTCTTCCCCTCAGATCAATTGGGAGGAAGTATTATGAGGGTAGACTGAAGGAGGTATCAATCCAGATGGCAAATGGCTTGAATCTTTGGGTTCTCTGCTTGTGTTATCACTAGCCCTAAATGGCAGAATCTTAAGAAGGTGTGAGTCTGGTGCAAGGGAAAGTTAGGACTTAAACTGGGTCTGATCAAAGTTGTCTCTTAGAGGAACTAGTCAGTCATCGAGTATTTATTGAGAGAAAGGCAAAAAGAAACCTAGCCCTCAAGGAGCAACACATTAATAACTACTGACATGAAAGAGAGAGATAGATATATTAATGTAAAGAGAGAGAGAGAGAGAGAGAGAGAGAGAGGAAAAGAGAGGAAAAAGAAAAAGGAAGGGAGGAAGAAGGAGAGAGAGGAATGGAGGAGACAGAGACAGAGACAAAGACAGAGACAGAGACAGAGACAGAGACAGAGACAGAGAGAGCTGGGGAGGGAGGGGAGAAACAGAACCAGAGAAAAGCAGAGACAGAGTCAGAGACAAACAGGAAGAGAATAAAAGTAAAATAATCTCAGAATCTCAGAAAGAGACAAAGCAAGAGCGGCTTGGAGATGGCTGCTGCAGGATGGGATTTAAACTGAGAGAAAACCAGAAAAGTTATGAGGTAGAGGTGAAGAGGGCTGAATTTTTTAAGCATGGGGGATGATCAGTACAATAATAAAATCAGAAGATGCAGCATCCTGGGCATGGTCCAGCAAGGGAGACCAGTGCAACTGGATCATTCAGTGCTAGGAGGGAAACAAAGTGTATGAAGAGTGGAAAGGCAGAATGGTACCAAGTTGGGAAAGGTTTTAAATGTCAAGCCAAAGAGTTTATATTTGATGTTGGTAGCAATAGGAAAACACTGAAACTTATTGAAACAGGAGTGTGACATGGTTAAATCTGTGCTTCAGGAAAAATTACTTTGGCAGATGAGCAGAGAATGGATTGGAGTGGTGTGAGACTCAGGGCAATATTCCAACAGTCCAGGTGTGAGGTGATAAGGGCCTGAACCATAGTAACTATATGAATCAAGAGAAGAGGCTATAGATGAGCAATAATATGAATGTAGATAGATCAGATTTAACAACAGATTGTATAGGTGCAGTGTCTTGCCTGAAAATACTCCCATAGTGAGATATTCAAGGTTCCTCCCCCCAAAAAAAATAAATAAACAAGGGATATAGTCCAATTCTAAAAAAAAAGAGACCACAAAGCTCTCAAAAAGGTATACTCACATATCTCAAAGAGGTATACTCACGTAGTTTAGGAAGGCAGCTAAACAACATATTGGAATTCCCACAAAGACCTCCCAAAATCCCATGGTAATCATAGAAATCAAAGAAAGAGGAAGGAATTTTAGAGTTTGTTAGTGTGGATTGGATGATGTTTTGGGGTTAACTCTGCTTATCACTGGACTGGGTGACCTATCCATTCTGTTTTAGCTGGAGCACCCCCCCATGTGAGGCCTTGTCCTGGTCACTATTGTCATGCCCTCAGTCAGAGTGCTTTCTTTTGGTCTACAATAATCTTGTTTTACATTATTTATAGCTTTCATTTATAGGGCTACTTATTATTGTTATTGCTATTATTAGGTTTTCACCATTAGGGACCCCACATGGGGTATTTGAGAGTAATAATCTGAGGAAAACTTTGATGTTTGAAATCTGGTTGACTTGGAAGAGAATACTACCACTCTCGTGGTAGGAAAGTATGAAAAAAGAGATGATTTCAGTACAAAAATAACAAATTTTGTATCACTTCACCATCAAATGCACCCTCAAAGAATTACCAATCCCATTTTATCTGTGAGAATATGTGAGAAGCAGTGTGTGAGTTGTTCAAGGTTGCCTAGTAAGTCTCAGAGCTCAGGTTCTCTGATTCTACATTTCATGGCCTAGAGAGGTAGAAGCAAGGCCCCTACAGAACACCTAATAGTCTTCCCTCAATTTTGCCTCAAACAAAAACAGAACTCATTCTCTTTTTTCCCTAAATTCTCCTCTCTGAACTTCTTTCACATTGTCAAGGATACCATTATACCATTCTCCTAGTAAGCCAGACTTATAAGCTCTGTGCCATCCCCATTCCTCACTCACACTCACCCACATAATCCAATCTATGGCCAATCCTTGTCATTTCTACCTTCCTAATATCTCCCATAAATGTCCCTTGAGGTTTTCACACAGATTTTTTTCAGACTAGATAGGCATTGCTTTGGAGAGACTATACACCAGCCTTGCTTCCTTACATCTGGAGGACTTGGAGCCTGAGCAGAAGAGTCAAAGTTTGCTTTCCATCCCTTGATAATTAGAGAATCACAAAATATTAAAGAGTGGAGGGCACCTAAAAGATCATAATTTAAATACATCTTGCAGTTTGTCAGTCATTGAACATTTATAAAACACCTACTATATATACTATGTAAGTATGGGGACACAAGAAAGACAAATGATAGCCCCTGCTCTCAAGGAGTTTACAGTCTAATGGTGGAGACAACAAGCAAACAGCTACATAAAAAAACTACAAAATAAATGGGAAGTCAGCAGAAGGGGAAATTAGGGGAACCAGGAAAGCTCTAGAAGGTGAGATTCTAGCTGCAAATAGAATTATTCAGGGTTACACAGGGAGCAAACAGCAGGGACAGAAATCAAACCCAGATCTCCTGATTCCAAGGATTGAGTTTTTCCTCCAAATCTTTCACTAAGACAGAGGACAAAAGCATGAGTTCTTTGTTTTCCTCTCCACCAAACAATAATTAAGTATATCTCATATGTGTCATTCCATCAGGGTGAAATTTAGTCTCCAAATGCCATTAAAGTTCATCCAAAGGGCAATGGAAAGACACATGGTGTGTTGATAGAGGCCACAGGAAATTATCAGTAAAAACTTGGAAAGAGAATTTAATTGAAATTAAAGACATCATCAAGGAAATGTGTGCCTAGAAAAGAAGGTGAGTGAGTAACTAAAGGGAAGATGATGGATGAACTCCCTGGACATATTGCAAGTATCCATTGAAGTTTGAGAGAAAGGCCTCTAGCACATTGGGTAGACACAGCAGGGGGAACTATGTAGAATTTAGGAGTAGACTCTATGAAGGGTTAGTGCAAGATTTCCCAAACTGCTATTCCCCATCCCAGAATAGGGGTACACACTCTCAAGGGGAATAGGTTCAAAGTAATCAAAATTATTGGATATTTTGAAGAATAACTGCCAAAAATACATTCATTTTTCACTCCAAATGATGGGGGAAACATGCTATCACCAGGACATAGGAGATAAAGTACAGGCACCAGTCCTTGGAAGAGGGAAAGAATTCATTCATTCATTCAGGATTCATCAATGGGAGTGGCTGTTTATGGCAGCCATATCCCCTATGCTGATCAATTGACTCTAACCAGTCTGCCTTGTTTTTCTTCCTTCCTATGCAATCTTTCCTCCACACAGATCCCAAATGAAATGGCCAAAGCACAGATCTGATCATAGTATTCACCTGATTAATAAATTCCAGTAGGGGCAGCTAGGTGGTACAATGGATAGAGCACCAACCCTGGAATGGGGAAGACCTGAGTTCAAATCTGACTGAAGATAGCTAATAATTACCTAGCTGTGTGATCTTGGGCAAGTCACTTAATCCCATTGCCTTGGGTGGGGGGGGGGGGAGGAAAAGAAAAGAAAAGAAATTCCAGTAGCTCTTTACTCTTTATTGCTTCCAGAATCAAATATAATAAACTCCTTTCTTTGGCTTTAAAGTCTTTAACCAGCCCTGGACTCAACTTATCATTCTTGTATTCCCCCAAGCCTAACTTGCCTTCTCTCTGTTTCTACCTTTGTGCCTTTATTCTGGCAGTTGCCTGTGCCTAGAAAGCAATCTTTCCTCACCCCACCCCTTCATAAAACCCCTCTTTCCTCAAGCTATACCTCAAGAACATATCTTTCTATTTGAAACCTTTCCATTCCTGGTGCCCTCCCTCCCAAAGTACTTATATTTAACATATCTAATTTTTTTTAATATTTATTCTCTTTCTACATATGCTACCACTCTCGTATATGTACAGCTGTAAGCTCCTTGAGAGTAAGAATTATTTAATTCTTGGATTTTTGTACTCCCAGCACCACTCAGAGGGCCTAGAACATAATGCTTAGTAAATTGTTGTTGATTGATGGATAGATCATAGATCATTCTGAATGAGAAAAATCAGTGAAAAGCAACAAAAAACCTATTACCCATTGGGATACTTGGGACATAACCTGAGAGAACACAAATTATTTTTTCCCTTTTTGGCTTGTGTTCAACATTTTGAAGTTAGTTTGGTAGCCAAATTTGGTAACATTAGAATTATAAGACTACCAAAGACTTTGAAAGCAGAGCTCCATACTAGCTCCCCTTGAGCTACCTTGGCAAATTTGGTGAGTTTTTAATAGATTATATCCCCACTGTAATAGCAAATAGAAGAATATCATAAATTCAAGAGAAAAATCAATGAGTCATTTTTCTTCTCTTCCTTCCCTCATGTCCCCTTCCTTCTACCTTTCCCTATATTTATCTCCCCTCTTCTTCCCTTGACTGCTTTCTCCTCCCCTCTCATTCTCTCCCTTTCTTTTCCACTTCTTTCCCTCACTTCTATTTTAAAAAACGTTTCTTTTTTATTCAAAAATAGTTTTCTCTTCTTTCTATATCACTTCCAATAAAATA
The DNA here is from genome assembly GCF_037893015.1 of Macrotis lagotis. Taxonomy (NCBI): domain Eukaryota; kingdom Metazoa; phylum Chordata; class Mammalia; order Peramelemorphia; family Peramelidae; genus Macrotis; species Macrotis lagotis. Next base: position 31,027,787 of record NC_133660.1, read on the forward strand.
AGAAAAATAAAATCCCTGTTTAATGGTCAAGCAAAATGAATTCCCACATTGACCACATCCAAAAAAATATGCCTTAATCAGTACTCCTGAGTCTATCATCTCTATTATATTGGGTGGTGGATAGCATGTTTCATCATGAGTTCTCTGAAATCATAATTGGTCTTTGCATTTCTTAAAGTTCCTAAGACTTTCAAAGTTGTTTGACTTTACAATGTCATCATATTGGAGACTAAATTATTCTTATAGAGAATAAACATTATCATAGTTCACTTTGCATCAATTCATATGTCTTCCCTGGTTTCTTTGAAACCATGCCCTTTATCATTTCTTAAAGAATAAAGGGTATCAGGGCATCTAGGTGCCACAGTGGTTAGCACACTGGCCCTGGAGTCAGGAGCACCTGAGTTCAAATCCAGCCTAAGAAACTTTATAATTACCTAGCTGTGTGGCCTTGGGCAAGCCACTTAACCCCCTTTGTCTTGTAAAAACCTAAAAAAAAAAGAATAAAGTATATTCCATCCCCTTCACATACCATCACTTATTCAACCATTGCCCAATTGATGGTAACTTCTTTGGTTTCAATTCTTCACTAATACAGAAACAGCTGCTACAAATATTTTTATACATCCTTAGAAAGAGTTTGTTTTGCTTAGAACTCATTCCTTCCTAAATCTACCATTCCTCTCATTCTCCTTTCTTCCATTTCTCCTTGTCCTCTTAGTCCTCCGTTGAGTGAAATGAATTTCTAAACTCAAACGTGTGTGTGTATCTTCTCCTCCTTCAGTCACTGTCCTCTCCCCCCAGTAACTGTGTTGTATTTAACTTCTTTGTATTTTGTTTTATTTTTCTCTCTGTTTATTCTGTATAGTTTCCTATATGCCCTTGTCTTTCCTGTTTGAATAGAATCACCCTGTGAGTAGAAATTTTTACATTCTTGTATTTATATTCTCAGTCCAAAGGACATGGTGGAGACTTGATAAATGATTGATTGATTTTTTTTTTTTGGCAAGGCAGTGGGGTTAAGTGGCATAGCTAGGCAATTATTAAGTGTCTGAGACTGGATTTGAACTCAGGTCCTCCTGACTCCAGGACTGGTGCTCTATCTACTGCGCCACCTAGCTGCCCCCTAAATGATTGACTGATATAGTCAAGGGGAGAGGAGGGAAAGAAAGAGGAGTGCTATGAACTATAACTTTCAGGTCATTTTTACAGAAGAGATGTACTCTGCCCATCTAAATATATATGAATTTTTTTCAGCTTTAAGTCTATGAATGCATGCTTGTGTGTATGTCAACACTCTCTATAAATAAGAACCTTGGTACTCTATGGAATGCAGACACTTGTAGTATATGGGGGAAGGAGATTCCATACTAAGGAAGTTGACCCAATACTAATGTTATTAGGTTTGAATTGGATATTACATTCCATGTACAGGAAACCATCCCAAAAACCATGCACCAGAGCTGACCTTTAAACTCCCAAGGTCTCTCAGGACACATATGATGTGTCCCTGAAAGATTTGTGTCTTGGGAGAATGAAACAATCTTTTCCTGGCCACTGAATAGGAAGAGCCACTAACTCAGGAGACTTTTTTTTTAATTTTATGTATTATATATTGAAGTCAATAGGGTTAAGTGACTTACCCAAGGTCACATAGCTAGATAATGATTGTCTGAGGCTGGATTTGAACTCTAGTCCTCCGGACTCCAGGGCCAGTGCTCTATCCATTGCACCACCTGGCTGCCCTCAGTAGACTTTTAAAAGGGAGGACTCTACCCTCTAATGTTCTCCTTCCTTCACACCTGCAAATTGCATCAAGATTATCTGTCCTATGGTGGAGGTCCATGGAGGGGGGGAACCATCCTTGTCTCAACTCTGGCTACAGAGAGGTTATGAGCACACAGCAACTAAGACACACATCCTGTTTAGACAAACTTAAGAGACTTGATGTGAGTCCAAGACATTTGTCCTGCCTTGTGTTTCTCTGACAGAACAGGGGATCTTGAATTGGATGTGTCCAGTGAATAGGTTACCTTAGAAGTCTGAGAGGATCAGAGGCCCTGAGGTCCGTTGGTCAACAAAGGGAGTTTCAACATGGAAGAAAACAACCACTGACAAGAGAATGAGCCCATGTCTAGTTTAACAGAAGACAGACCCCCAGAGTGAATTGTTTGGACAATGCAGAGCCAAGGTGGAATGGACATTGCTCATTCATCAATCCCACCAAATGCTTTATGTTTTGATGATCTATGGCTTAACCTCCCAGGAGAGTAGAACAATAGCTATTACTGATGCTTTGAAAAGATACTCTATCAACATGAACTTTTAAGGTTTTGGTGTTATGCATTTCCTTTCTGTTGAGGAAATAAAGACATACTTGATTCACATCCTACATTATATTTCTACCCCTTCTTTGGAGAGACCCTAGGCAGAAGTCAAATCTAAGCTTTAAGTAAGTTTTTCTCAGAGCATTGATATGAGGGTATAATAAGCCAAAACATGAAAAAAAAAAAGAAATTTGGCCCTTCGTTTAAGTGTTTAGAGATTTAACTCAAAATTGTCTCCTCACCTGGAGAATGAAGAGTTATGGGTCTTCTTGCATGCCTCATATCTTTATAACTATTTTAGGCCAGAACTGAGTCAGACCAGTCTGATGCTTCAGGTTCAGAACTGGAATGAAATGAGAGACTTGCAGAATATCTAATAGTAACAGTAAGTATTTTGCTTAGCCATAGCAAGAAAGGATATTCAGTAAAGCTGTAGCATTAATTTTGTTAGACATGCTGGTCTACCAGTAAAAAGTAAAAAGCCTGAAGGAGGAGCTAACTCCATATGTGATAGCTTTGGTATTTAGACCACCAGGAAGTTAAATCAGTGTTTTGAGTCTGAGCTTCCTTGAAGTCTCAAAGATGGTTTCAATACCTTTTAAAGAAAAAATAGCCTAGCTTAAATGCAATAGGGTCTTTGGAAGAACTAGCTCAGACTACATGGTGGATCCTTAGAAAATATTGCTTCTATCCCAACATCTGAACCTGACTGAGGTGACTGCTACAGATGGGTTTTTTAGTAGGAAAATCACCAAGATTTTTAAAAACTAAAATTAAAAAAAATAATAATAATAATTTTAAAATGTTTTTAAAAAAAGAAAAACTAAACAATAGATTAATTATTAGTTCACTGTAAACTATTAAAGTTTCAGAGTGTGCTAGATTTTGGGTCACCCTATAGTTTATCTCTGCTCTAATTTGTCCTTTGCAGGTACTTATGCAAGTCATTAATAAACATGTTAAGGTATGCATTAATTTAAAAAATGAAAAAACTAAAAAGTAATCAAAGGGTAAACTCATAACATACTTACTGTAAATCCTTTCTTGAGACCATGGTCAACATTCTTTTCTGTTTGAAGAATTTGGATACCTTGAAGCCCATTCGTTCCATCTGACTATGACTATCTTCTAGGTTATGTCTAAGGTAGCAAAGTGGCCTCAATGTATAGGGAGGGGCCTGGGCCTGACAGGAAGACCCAAGTTCAAATCTAGCCTCAGAGATTTACTAGCCATGTGAACCTGGAACAGTCAGTCTCCTCATTTGTAAAAGAGTTAGGGATAGGGGTGGCTAGGTGGTGCATGTGTGGCCTTGGGCAAGCCACTTAACCCCATTTGCCTTGCAAAAAAAAAAAAAGAGTTAGGGATAGCAACTATCTCCCAAGGTTGTTACAAGGGTCGAATGAAATGATATTTGTAAAATACTTAACACAGTAAGTGCTTTTAGAGAAGAAAGATAGAAACATAGATAGATAGATATTAATCTAGTTATATATAAATGCCAACAATTATTATTTTTTGGTATTTGTCCCTAATCTCTAAGTTGTATATGCTCTCTTCTCTAGCTCCTTTCTTTCTAATGACATGGACTATCTAAGGTGAAGATGAAAAGAGAGAGAGAGAGAAAGACAGAATAGATAAGCCTCTCCCACCCTAGGATCTCTCAGGGAATTGGCTCAAAGGGAACTTTAAACAATTTAAATCTAAAGTCTTCCATCACTGAGGCTGGATAACTCTAAACTTGGCTCAGCAATGGAATAACTGATGAGGTGACTGATGTTCTCAGCCAATCACCTGATTTCTTTTCTAATTATAACGAGATTCACACCTTGTAAAGGTATCACAGATTGACAGCATCTTGTTGGTCATTGGAAATTTCAAGGTGGGGATGTGAAATACCCTTCCCCTTACACAGAGACAAGTGTCTTTTTTCCAAGGGACTTATAAGCAATTTCTATCTTTGTTAGCACACAGATCACAACAGTTTACCATGAGCCCTTTCCTCAATGAAAGGAAAAATACAGTTATCCCTTCCACATCATGGGGACAAGGAACATGGTGCTCCTCTGACTTGGAAAATCCATGTAAAATTTTTGTCCCTCCCTTCATACCCAAGAAGTCTGAATTTTCTCTTTTTCTTTTATGAGGTGTTTACAATAACTATTGTAAAATTTGGGTTAAGTATTTGATCACAGGCTCTGTGTTTTCTGCCAATCTTTGAGTGTCATCTGTGACTTCTACAAAAATCCCCCAGATTCTCATTTAATTTCTTACACCAACCTGAGATAGCTTGAATCCACAAAAAGAAAGTTGTGATGTGGAAGAGAAAAAAAATTCAACAAAGAACAAAGGCTTTTCTATGCTCCTGTGACAGTATGTCCAAAAATTTTAGAGCAATTTTAAACTTTAATAAGTATAAATTATTCAAGTTAAGAACCAGAAACAACTGCCCTCTTAAACTTCCAGCCTGTTTATTTGTTTGAATGAATACTAGAGAGCCAAGTACCTAAGCCAAAAGGCATATAAACACAGTCATGTGTGTATATATATGTGTGCATATATATCTCTGCATGTGTGTATTATATACATGTATGTGTGTATGCATATATAATGGATGGATGGATGGATGGATGGACGGATGGATGGATGGAACAATTGATCATTAGGTCACTTTAAACTATTAAAGCTGCAGACTGTCCTAAGATTTTGGGACACCCAATAGTTGATCTCTACTCTAATTTGTCCTTTGCAGAGGCTCATCCAAGTCACTGATAAAAATGTAGAGGTACACATAAAAAGGCAGGGGACTGCTAGGGCAGAATGTTGCATACATAGTCATTTTCAGAGGTCTTAGTTTCACTATTTTGATTTGTTAAAAAAAATAGAATTCAACTGAGAGAGGGGAGAACAATTTCCAGAGGTGACTGTAGTGTAAAAGCCAAAGGCATCAATAAAACCTACTCTTTAAAAAAGATATTAGTGTAGTGATTTAGGGGATCACATGAAAGACAGAAAAGTTTGCAAGCAGGGTAGAATCTCAACAACAACCACATTATGCTGGGAAAGCCAGAGTGCACTGAGACTTCATCAAGATGTATTTTCGAGACATCAAATTATGGGGTCAAGGACTCAGGGAGAGGAAGTAACAGCTGACAGCTATGATTCATCAAATCAGAGTAAGAGTACCTTGATCTGTCCTAACTCCTTTTCCTCCTGGGAGCCTAATCAACAACTGGGCAAAGCAATGCAAGTTATAGCTCAGTCCAATTCAAACTATTCTATGCAATCATGCTTTAGAAGGCAATGGATCCCCTCCTAGAGATGTCAGAATATTTTTTCAGACCTGGACAAGAATAAGAGAAAGTGCAGAAGGGTTGCAATCTGCCCTGGAGAAAGGACTTTGAATACTGATTAAATCTTCCAAGCAAGTATCTAAGTAATGAGTCCTTTGGCCTTATTTTCAGGAAATCCATCAAGACCAACAATCATACTTTTCAGATGACAGCTGCAGTTGTTCATCAAATGGTCTATTTCACTTGTCCTCAGCAGGAGAAGATGGGATCATAGGATTTTTCCAATCACATCACAAACTAAATTATCCCTGATGGACTATCTTCTTTTAAACTGAAGTCTAATCAAGAGGATATAAATCTGTCAAAAACTGAAGAGCTTAGGAAAAAAAAAAAAGTCTGAAAAATGGCCTCACCTAACAGAATTGTGAAGAAATCCAACAAAAGAAATTGAAACAATTATCTTCTTATACTTCTTAAACTTAAACTGGTTTTTCATTTTGCTAGAAAGACATTATAGTCAGTCCTCTAAGAAAGTCTAAAGGCTAATTAAATACATTTATGTATATTAGTATATAAAGAATATATCATTACATATACATATGATTATAGAAAGATATATGTATGCATTATATAAAGAATATGTAATTATATTCATATAGAATAATAATAGTTGGCATTTTTTGGCACTTCAAGATTTACAAAGTACTCTACACATGGTTGCTAAATTGTTCTTAACAACCCTGTAAAGTCGGCAATTTTTTATCCCCTATTTACACATGAGGAAACCAATGCATAGCAACATAATGATTTGCCCAGGGTCACATAGCTAGCTGAGGTCAAATTTGAACCTGGATCTTCCTGCCTTCAAGTCTAACATTATTACACCATGTTTTTCATTCTATTCACCATTCTGCTCAACCTTTCATTTGCTTTATTTCTCTGATGATGAAGATAAGCCATACTTTGGTTCAAGAAGCTAAGAGAAATATTCCAATTTTTTTCGCTTGTTCATTTTTAGATGTTGTTCATTCACATGATTTGCATTTTATTTATTTTTAAATTAAATTTACATGACTTTTCCAGATCAAGAATTAAATACCACTAAGAAAAAAAGTATTAGAGTCAGTTGGAGTTCTTTTGCTCCAAAGGGTCAAGAGCTCCCTTTTAACTCAAGGTGATGTTTGGCATTCAGTAGATTAACATACTGACTTTATCTCCAGGGCCCTGTTTTTGCAGATCTTGGACACAAATTTGTCAGTTTCATTTCATCTACACAAGACCAAACTCATCCATGTCACACTCATGTCAGCTAAGAGTATTTGAGACCTGAAAATGAGATTAGGATGGGTTCACAGAAGGGAGCAGAGAGTTAAAGTATTAGGAAGATGATAGATATAAAGATAGATGATAGATAGATAAGATGGATGGATAGATAAATAAATAAGAGATATAGATAAGATAAAGATGATAAATGGATAGATAGATAAGAGAGAGAGAGAGAGAGAGAGATTGAGTCTATGAGAGAGGAGAGATAGAGACAAATACAGAGAGCTTGTCTAACTAGTCAGAAAATAGAAATATCAACACTGGATATCAAATGCAAGCATAATTAATTATTATGCTCCTTCTGGTGTCCACAGTGTGTGATACAAAAAAACTAAGACACAGAGTTCCAACTATGATCAATTTATTAGCAAGACAAGTAATTTCCAATAAAGGGGATCCAAGGCTCCTCAATAGCACGGGATCTATCGAACAATCAGAACAGTTCTTTTATGAAGTTGGTTCTGCATGGTACCAGAAGTAGTGATGATAATGATCATGATGATGATAATGATCATGATGATGATGTTTGTCCTTCATTCTTGAAAATGATATCAGGAGAAATGATACTATGACAAGCACATGAATTGGATGGGGGGGGGCACTGTGCTAAGTCACCAGCCTCACTTTCTCCTCCAGATGGTCAGATAGCGGTCAGGATGGCTGGAGATGGTCCTGGATGGGAGGCGGTCGGGGTGAAGTGACCTGCCCAAGGTCACACAGCCAGGAAGCGCCTGAGCTTGGACGGGAACTCCTGTCCTCCTGACTCCAAGGCCAGTGCCCTCTCCGCTGTGCCCCAGCTGCCCCTCTGTGGTCAGGCTACAGGAACAGGGAAGCTCAAGTCTTTATGGACTCTGTCCCTGGGGCCTCCACAATCAAGGTCAAATCTGATCCATAAATACTGATACAGAGGAGAGAAAATTTTCCATCAATAACTGATAAATGGTACAAATCTGCAATTTCACCAGGCAACAAGTGACTTCATTTCAGAAAACGTCTCCGATTGGTTAGGGTGAGCCTCACGTGACCAATAAGCAGAGACAGGGCCGAGGGAGGGGTCACTTGGTCGGGTTTCCATGAATCATGTGCCCCCTCCCAGGCCTGCCGCTGGCCTGTCCCCCATTCCCCGTGGATCTTTTTGGTTTGGTTTTAAATATTTTATACTTCTCGAAAATTCACGATGATTCAAAATGAATTTTGAAAATAAGGCCATTTCTTGCAAACGGTGCCGCAGCGTCCCGGGGCAGGAAGCGGAAGCTCTGGGCTAGGCCTTCCGGTTCCGGTATGGAGAAGTGTGACCCTGGAACTTCAATGAAGCACTTCCTGCAAGGCTGCTGTGGCGACTCAGAAGGACCTGGGTTCAGATCCTGCCTGCAACTTGCTCCAGACAAGATGGCAGCCCACCCTGGCAGAGAAGCATCCTCATTTGGGCATGGCTCGTGTGGGATACAATGACATCAAAGGACCAAGCCAAAAAAAATTAAAAAAAAAAAAAAAATATATATATATATATATAATATATATATATATATATATATATATATATATATATATATGAAGGCCTGTGCTCCTGGTGTCAGCTATCTTCAACGTTATTATGAAAAGCAGACTTCTTTTTATTATTTATTTTAGACATTTTTCTTTTTAAAATTTTGAGTTCCAAATGATCTCCCTCCCTCTCTGCCCACTGAGACGACAAGCAATATGATATCAATTATACATATGAAATCATGCAAAGCATTTCCATATTAGTCATATTGCAAATAAAAAGTGAGAAAAGTATACTTCAATTTGCACTCAAAGCTCAGCAGCTCTCTCTCTCTGGAGATGGATCCCATTTTTTAATCATGAGTCCTTCGGAATTGTCTTGGATGATAATTGTATCCACTGGAGTAGCCAAGTCCAAAACTAGCTTCTACAGGAAGGTCAAGTACAGCCTGTGAACAGAAGAGGAAGAAAAAAAAAAGGCTAACAGCTATCAAAAGTTTGCTCCTGATGCAATGCAAGGGCCAACCTCTTAAAATAAGAGGAGGCGAAGAAAGAAGGCATTTTAGGCCTGGAACCAAGATCTCAAGAAGGCAACAAGACAACAAGTTCATGCCCTAGGTCATGCCAAGGGTCAGGTTCTGATCACAAAAAAAAAAAAAAATCTAGAGTTCCTTTCGTTTCTCCTTTATCAGGGAAGACTTCTCCCTTTATCCTCATCCAATAGGATTTTCAAAACAACTTAAATATCTCCTTGCTATATTTTATTAATAAATTCTGTCACTAGTATGGCTGTTGATGTTGATGAAGATTTCTCTCAGTGACAGAGCATAGAGTATGTTATGTATCTGATTTAGCCCTTTCCCAGATCTCGGGGGGTGGGTGCTCTTCCAAAGTCATTCTCCAACCAAGAGCATGACAAACCATCTGGCGCCAAAGATTGGATTACTTGGCAAAGCTAATACTT